>NW_027601293.1:36701-55428 GCF_053455715.1 Rhinoraja longicauda
TTTAAACTATTGTACAGAACGGCAATGACGTCCATTCCATTACGAAATTTAAAATTCGGCCTGAAGGATATTTTATATTGGGTTTGGTTTTAGAGATACAGTGCGGAAACAGGCCCTTCGGCCCATCGAGTCCGCGCCAACCGGCGATCCCCGCACATTAACGACATCCTACACATACTAGGGACAATTTACACTTGTACCAAGTATACAAACCCAAGCCAATTAACCTACAGACCTTATTCAGTCTGAAGTTCAGTCTGAGGAAGGGTCTCGACCCGAAACGTCACCCATTCCTTCTCTCCTAGACGCTGCCTGACCTGCTGAGTTACTCCAGCATTTTGTGATACCTTCGATTTGTGCCAACATCTGCAGTTATTTTCCTACAAACCTGTACGTCTTTGGAGTGTGGAAGGAAACCGAAGATCTCAGAGAAAACCCACGCAGGTCACGGGGAAAACGTACAAACTCCGTACAGACAGCACCCGTAGTCGGGATCAAACCTGCGTCTCTGGCAAACGCTGTAAGGCGGTAACTCCACCGCTGTGCCACCAATGTAGAAATATAGACAATAGACAATATGTGCAGGAGGAGGCCATTCGGCCCTTCAAGCCAGCACCACCATTCAATGTGATCATGGCTGATCATTCTCAATCAGTACCCCGTTCCTGCCTTCTCCCCATACCCCCTGACTCCGCTATCCTTAAGAGCTCTATCCAGCTCTCTCTTGAATGCATTCAGAGAATTGGCCTCCACTGCCTTCTAAGGCAGAGAATTCCACAGATTTACAACTCTGACTGAGAAAGTTTTTCCTCATCTCCGTTCTAAATGGCCTACCCCTTATTCTTAAACTGATATAGATATCAATATTGTAATATTTGTTCTATATCAATTGAATATCAGTTGATTATTATTCATATTTATTGCTATTCTATTGTTACAGATCAGCAACGGCAAATTCAGTAGATAAGATAGGCAGTTGTATTCAGGCAGCAAGGAGAGACTGTTGAATTAAATTGTGCTTATTTCAATGCATAAGGGCTACGAATCCATCTCCATTAATCTCGGGTCAAGGGTGGGTACATGGGATTGGGATATTGCAGCCATTACAGAAACATAGTTAAGGAAGGGACAGGACTGACAAATTAATGTTCCAGGATATAAGTGCTACAGGTGGGATAGATTTGGAGGAATGAAAGGAGAGAGGAGTGTTTTTTTTTATCATAGAAACATAGAAACATAGAAAATAGGTGCAGGAGTAGGCCATTCGGCCCTTCGAGCCTGCACCGCCATTCAATATGATCATGGCTGATCATCCAACTCAGTAACCTGTACCTGCCTTCTCTCCATACCCCCTGATCCCTTTAGCCATAAGGGCCACATCCAACTCCCTCTTAAATATAGCCAATGAACTGGCCTCAACTACCTTCTGTGGCAGAGAATTCCACAGACTCACCACTCTCTGTGTGAAGAAATGTTTTCTCATCTCGGTCCTAAAAGACTTCCGCCTTATCCTTAAGCTGTGACCCCTGGTTCTGGACTTCCCCAACATCGGGAACAATCTTCCCGCATCTAGCCTCTCCAACCCCTTAAGAATTTTATATGTTTCAATAAGATCCCCCCTCAGTCTTCTAAATTCCAGCGAGTACAAGCCCAGTCTATCCAGCGTTTCTTCATATGAAAGTCCTGCCATCCCAGGGATCAATCCCAGGTGAACCTTCTCTGTACTCCCTCTAAGGCTAGAATGTCTTTCCTCAGATTAGGAGACCAAAACTGTACACAATACTCCAGGTGCGGTCTCACCAAGGCCCTGTACAACTGCAGCAGAACCTCCCTGCTCCTATACTCAAATCCTCTTGCTATGAATGCAAGATCAAGGAGAATATCACGGCAGATGACATTACCAAGGGATCATCAATTGAGTCTTTATGGAAGGAACCGAGACACAAGAAGGGGGTGATCACCTTATTGGGATTATATTGTAGGTCCCCCAATAGTCAATGGGACTTGGGGGAATAAATATGCAGGGAGATTGCAGACAGTTGCAATAATAATAGGGTTACCAAAGCAGGGGATCTTAACTTTCTTAATATAGACTGGGGCTGCCATAATTGAAAGGGCTTTAGTTTAGTTTAGAGAGGCAGAGCGGAAGCAGGCCCTTCGGCCCACCGAGTCCACGCCGACCAGCGATCCCCGCACACTAACAGTATCCTACACACACACACACACATGGGATCATTTACAATTATACCGAGCCAATTAACCTACAAACCTGTACGTCTTTGGAGCGTGGGAGGAAACTGGAGATCCCGGAGAAAACCCACGCAGCTCACGGGGTGAGCGTACAAACTCCGTACAGACGGCGCCCGTAGTCGGGATCGAACCCGGGCCTCGGGCGCTGTATGGCAGCAACTCTATTGCTGCGCCACCGTGCTGACTTTGATGGGGTGGAATTTATTAAGTGTATTCAGGAAAGTTTCCGCTGGCAAGATATCGTGGGCCCCACCAGGGAATGGGAAAAGCTTGACCTACTCTTGGTAAAATAGGACAAGGGAGAGACAGAGGAGCCGGTGAGGGTGCACTTTGGGACCAGTGACCTTAGTTATTTGGGTTTTAAAACAGTTGTGGAAAAGAATAGAAAAGGGCCACGAATCAAGTTACTAAATTGTGACAAGATGAATTTTAACGGCATTAGACAGGAGCGTGCAATAGTTAAACAGAGAAGGTTATCCAGGCGTAGGGATGCCCAGCAAGTGACTGATTTTTTACAAGTGAAGTAGTAAGGGGCCTGCCCCACTGAGGCGTTTTAGTAGACGACTGCCGGTGACTGTCATAGTCGTAGCAGGTCGCCGAAAAACCAGCGACTGGACCCTCCCCCTACGACAATGTCTACGACAAACTACAACAACCTACCACCTAGTCGACGTCAAGCTACGGCAAGCTACCGACAACCGGCGACCCAGTCGTCGCGACTTAGGACGTCCACCTACGACCGCACCTACGACAACCTACGACCACAGGCAACAACCTACGACAACCGAAGTCAACCTACGTCTACCCGCGACAAGCTACGACAAGCTACGACCCTGTCGGTGACAACTGAAGACAATTCACGTCACTTGGGCCTCCGGTTTTGACGCCGGCACCTGTCGCCGGTTGACGTCGGTAGTCGCCAATGGAATTCACCGAAGTCAGTGCCGGCGACAACCGACGTCACCTGGCGACAACCTGGCGACAACCTACGACAGCGCCCCCGTCAGGAGACGTCAAGCTACGATCATTGGCTTCAAACCAACAGTCGCCGAAAATGTTTAAACATTTCAAAATCCAGCGGCGACCAGAAAAACGCTACGACTCTTTGGAGACGACTCACGACCATACAGGCGACACCCCGGCGACTGTGTGGCGACAGCCTAGTCACCTGTAGTCGTCTAAAAAATCGCCTAAGTGGGACAGTGGTTTAAGAATTCAAGATCTGCATTTCCTTGCTGGAATGAAGAGTATGGTTAGGGTGGCACGGTGGTGCAGTGCCTTACAGCGCTGGAGACCCAGGTTCGATCCTGACCATGGTTGCTTGTCTGTACGGAGTTTGCACGTTCTCCCCGTAACCTGCATGGGTTTTCTCCGAGATCTTTGGTTTCTTCCCACAGCTCAAAGACGTACAGATTTGTAGGTTAATTGGCTGTGTATAAATGTAAATTGTCCCTAGTGTGCGCAGGATAGCGTTAATGTGCGGGGATCGTTGGTCGGTGCGGACTCGATGGGCTGAAGGGCCAGTTTCTTCGCTGTAACTCTAAACTAAACTAAATTAAATTAAACTAAACTAAACTAAACTAAACTAAACTAAACTAAACTAAACTAAACTAAACTAAACTAAACTAAACTATACTAAGCTAGCAGGAGGACAGAACCTTAGATGAAAAGAGGTATTAATACTCTGGTCCGGAAAACATGAGGCGTGGGTCAGGTACATATAGTTGGGGTCAGGTGAATTCACATTATCATAAGTTCGTAAGTTAAAGGAGCAGAATTAGGCCATTTGGCCCATCAGGTCTGCTCTGCCTTTCAATCATGGCTGATCTATCCTTCCCTCTTATCTCCATTCTCCTGCCTTCACCCCACAACCCCTTACACCCGTATTAATCAAAAATCTGCCGATCTCCGCCTTAAAAATATCCATTGACTTGGCCACCGCAGCCGTCTGTGGCGATGAATTCCACAGATTCTCCACCCTCCGACTTAAGAAATCCCTTCTCATCTCCTTTCTAAAGGAATCCCTGGAGGCAGATTTGATGGTGGTGTTGAAGAGGCTTTGATATAGGTACATGGCTGTGCAGGGAATAGTGGGATATGGATCATGCACAGGCAGGCGAGATCGGTTTAACTAGGCATGGTGTTCGGCACAAACACTGTGGGCCGGAGGGCCTGTTCCTGTGCCATACAGTTCCATGCTCCGTGCATCGTGGTGACCACACTAGTTAAGAGCTTTTTTTCTGCAAGGTCGTTAGTATTTGTCTGGACTTGTCATACATTAGCCACAATACTGTCCAAATGAGTTGTTTTTTTTGGTTTGAAAAGAGCAGAAGGAGGGCTCTGACGACGAGCCCAAAAGGACTCCATTTGCAGGAACGGGGTACTGATTTTAGATGATCAGCCATGATCATATTGAATGGCGGTGCTGGCTCGAAGGGCTGAATGGCCTACTCTTGCACCTATTGTCTATGTTTTTTTCTATGTTAACACTCCTGGACAAATACAATTGCTATCGCGTGTTCCGTTTAGTTATAGCTGTGACAGGTGCCAGGCATTTAAATATGTTTGCAGACAGTGACCCAGCCCATTGTCCGATTACATTAGACTGAGCAAACACCAAGCCCGAGAGAAGCGTCTCAACTTCTCCACTCCGCTTACCTACTCTAACCTCTCCCCCTCTGAACGTACGGCCCTCCCCTCTCTCTGCAGCAACCCCGACATTATCATCAACCCTGCCGACAAGGGTGGTGCCGTGGTTGTCTGGCGCCCTGACCTCTACCAGGCTGAGGCCAAGCGACAACTCTCAGACACCTCCTCCTACTTATCCTTGGACCATGACCCCACAGATGAGCGCCAGGCCATAATCTCACACACCATTTCTGATTTTATCACTCCCGGCTGTCTGCCCTCCAGAGCCTCCAACCTTATCGCTCCCCAGCCCCGCATGACCCGGTTTTATCTTCTCCCCAAAGCCCATGAACGGAACTGTCCTGGCAGAACCATTGCTTCTGCTTTCTCCTGTCCCACTCAATTAATTCTCACACACCTCGACTCCATCCTGTCCCCACCGGTCCATTCCCTCCCGACCTATGTCCAAGACACCTCACATGCCCTTCGTCTCTTCAACGACTTCCATTTACCAGGCCCCCACTCCTTCATCTGTACTAGCAGTCTGATGAAGGGTCTCGACCTGAAACATCACCCATTCCTTCTATCCGGAGATGCTGCCTGACCCGCTGAGTTACTCCAGCATTTAGTGTTCATCTAAGTTATTAAATGTGAATTTCCCTACATGAAATTTAGAGGCAGACCTTCCAAACACCATTGAAGGGCTTTTTCCATATTAACGAGAATATTTTCATAAAGTAAATAAAAAAACAAAAAATCCGCCCAAAAATAATAATCCATCTGAAAAGTATTCCGTGGAAAATACAGGGGGAACAAAAACACCCAAAAAATGCCATTGTGAGTTGCTGCGATCTTTTCACTACACTAAAAGCAAATCCAATTAGTGTGCAGGAAAATAAAATCTCAGAGGAGCCATTGAATAATTTCTAAGTCCTATCAGAATCGAGAGTTCCGTGTGGTTACTGAAGGTCCTTGGGTCGGACAGCCAACACAAACAATGCTACAAGCTCCAGCCTAACCACCTGCCTAATGGCAAATCGAAGGTATCACAAAAAGCTGGAGTAACTCAGTGGGCCAGGCAGCATCTCTGGGGAAAAGGAATGGGCGACAAATCAAATCGGAACTCTCCTTCAGACTGAAGATGGGTCTGGACCCGAAATGTCACCTATTCCGTTTCTCCAGAGATGCTGCCTGAGCCGCTGAGTTACTCCAACACTTTGTGTCTATTTTCAGTATAAACCAGCATCTGCAGTTTAGATTTTTTTTTTAGATTTAGATTCTAAAGCGCGGAAACAGGCCCTTTCGGCCCACCAAGTCCGCGCCGCCCAGCGATCCCCGCACACTAACACTATCCTACGCACACCAGGGACAATTTTTTTACATTTACCCAGTCAATTAACCTACAAACCTGCACGTCTTTGGAGTTTCTTCCCACACAAGATCCAATTATGGAAAGCTAGAATATCCTCCAGTTACATCTTGGCAAGGTTGACACATTGGGCTGCTGGATGACTGACAGTTTTTGGTTTAGTTTAGTTTAGAGATACAGCGCGGAAACAGGCCCTTCGGCCCACCGGGTCCGCGCCGACCAGCGATCCCCGTGTATTAATACCATCCTACACACACTAGGGACAATTTACACGTACACCAAGCCAATTAACCTACAAACCTGTACGTCTTTGGAGTGTCGGAGGAAACCGAAGATCTCTTGAGAAAGCCCACGTGGTCACGGGGAGATTTTGAACACCCAGAGTGTCCACTCTCGTTATGTTCATCTCTTTAAGATGCCTCGGATAGAGATCAACAGTTCTATAGGATCCAGCAACGTTCAGCT
Organism: Rhinoraja longicauda; assembly: GCF_053455715.1. Lineage (NCBI taxonomy): Eukaryota > Metazoa > Chordata > Chondrichthyes > Rajiformes > Arhynchobatidae > Rhinoraja > Rhinoraja longicauda. The sequence continues at coordinate 43,414 of NW_027601293.1, forward strand.
TTATTAATGTCGTCAGCAATATTTTGTTACAAATTTAATTTATCATACTTCCTCATTTGCATTGGACTCTTGGTCCTTCTGCATTTCTGGAAGGTTTTCTGATTCTTCTTCCGTAAAGGTGGACATCAAATGTCCGTTTAATTCCTCAGCCATTTCTTGAATCTCTATCTCTGAGAGATCAACATTTGTCCTCACTTAACCTGTTCTTTATTAATAACTGGAGAAAACGTTACTGAATTAGACTCCAGACTTCAGAGACACAGCGTGGGAACAGGCCCTACGGAACACTGAGTATGAGCCATAATGCGATTGTACCGTACACAAGCACTATCCTACACACACTAGGGACAATTCACAATTCTACCGTAGTAAATTAACGTACAAACCTGGACGTCTTTGGAGACTGGGAGGAATCCAGAGCGCCTGGAGAAAACCCATGAGATCACGGAGAGATTGCACAAACTCCGTACAGACAAGCGCCCGTAGTCATGATCGAACTCGGGTCTCTGGCGCTGTAAGGTAGCAACTCTACCGCTGTGCCACCGTGCCGCTCACTCGTTTAATGTTTCCCACTAGATTAGTCTTATAATTTGCTATTTTGCTTTTCTTTATAAATGGCTTCGTGAGTGGTGCAGCAGGTAGAGCTGCTGCCTCAAAGCTCCAGGCCACCCGGGTTTGAACCTTGGGTACTCTCTGTGTGGGGTGCGCAGGCTCTCCCTGTGACCGTGTATGGGGTTCCTCCAAGTGCTCCAGTTTGCTTCCACATCCCAAAGACGTGCGAGTTTGAGCTGCAAATTGCCCCGCGTTTGGAGGGAGTGGATGCGAAAGTGGGATAACGTAGAACGAGTAGTGTGAATGGGCCGAAGGGCCTGTTTCCATGTTGTATCTCTAAACTAAACAAAAATGTTGCTGTTTAATTGATATTCTAACCATTATCTCAAACATGTTTTAATATTTAACTCCCCTTCCCTGTCCCACACCGTCCTTTCTGTCATGGGCCTCCCCCATTGCTAGAGTGAGCTGAGGCCGCACACAAACTAGAGGAACAGCTCCTCATGTTCTGCTTGGGTAACTCACAAACCCAGCAGTTTTAATGTTGAATTCTCTAATTTTAGGTAAATTCTACATACACCTCCTTCCCCCTCCCCTTCACCCTCTTCATCCACTAAATGTTAGTTAATTACTTCCACAGTTTGCAATAGGGTTGCTAACTGTCCCGTATTAGCCGGGACATCCCGTATTTTGGGCAAAATTGATTTATCCCGTACGGGATCGCCCTTATCCCGTATTAGGCCCAGATGGCACTGTAGGCCCGGACACTGTAGGCTTGGACATGGTAGGCCCGGGCACTGTAGGCCCGGACACTGTAGGCCCGGACACTGTAGGCTTGGACACTGTAGGCCCGGGCACTGTAGGATTGGACAATGTAGGCCCGGACACTGTAGGCCCGGACACTGTAGGCCCGGACACTGTAGGCTCGGACACTGTAGCCCGGGGGCCGTTGTAGTCCCGGACAATATAGGTCCGGGCAGTATAGGCCCGGGTGCCACCTAACGGAGGTTGCGTAGCAACCCACCTCCCGGCCCAGGCGGCCGCCATTGGTGGAGCGGGACCATGTGACCGATGGCTGGGTGAGGTCACGTGGGGCGCGGGCCGGTGACGTCACCTTGTCCCTTATTTGGGAGTGAGGAAGTTGGCAACGCTGCATTCCTCTTGGGATCACACCATCTCGAGCCAACAATCGGACTATCGGGGAACCTCCTTGTCAGAGGTCATCTGTTGCCAGCTCCAATTTGTCCTGTTTTTTTCTTACTTTCAGTTTCCCTCCCCCCTCCCCCCCCTCCCCCCCCCTCCCCCCCTCCCCCCCCCCCCCCTCCCCCATCTCCCTTCACTGCAACCAGTCTGAAGAAAGGTACCGACCCAAAAAGTCTCCTATCCATTTCCTCCAGAGATGCTGCCTGGCCCGTTGAGTAACTCCAGCATTTTGTCTCGATCTTTGGAATAAACCAGCATCTGTAATTCCGTTTCATTACATTCTGGTTTAATATTTCAGGGGTTTGGAAATCTGTCGACATTATGAAGTTAAATAAAGTTGTGCCATTGAGAGATCACACAACGTGAAGCCATCGGTCTTACCTAATGGCTGTGAATACAATCGTCGGCAGGGGATGGTTGGGTGCACATGAAATTCCAATAAAAGATAAAACAATTTCAAACAAAACTGAGTAGACCATTTATCTCTCCTTACTGTTAACAGTGGGATAAGAGGGATTGCAATACTCCAGCTGTTGGCAAAAAAAGTCCTGAGTGAAAACAGAATCGTCAAATAAAACAGGAAAAAGCTCATTTCACTCCCCAAACCTCACCCAGATGTACTTTCAATGACGGATGAATCTCCAATGACTCCACTCGACAGCGCATCTGGTAAAACCTACGGGGTTCAGTTTAGTTTAGTTCAGAGATACAGCGCGGAAATAGGCCCTTCGGCCCACCGAGTTCGCACTGACCAGCGATCCCCGCACACTAACACTACCCTACGCACACCAGGGACAATTTACATTTATACCATGCCGATTAACCTACTAACCCGTACGTCTCTGGAGTGTGGGAGGGAATCGATCTCGGAGAAAACCCACGCAGGTCACGGGGATAACGTAGAAACTCCGTACAGACGGCGCCCGCAGTCAGGATCGAACCCGGGTTTCCGGCGCTGTGAGACAGTAGGTCTACCGCTGCCCCACTGTTGCGGCCCAGGTTCTCTTCCCCTTCCTTTCTCTTTTACAGGTCCCTCCATTTCATGCATTCATAAACCTGCTTTATCTGTTCCTTCTTCCTCCAAGTTACTTTACCGCTTTCTTTCCTCATCTCTGCTGTCAGTTCGGCAATCCGATAATTCGTTTCCTGTTGGTTGCTCCGGTTTCCTCCCACATCCCAAAGATGTGCGGATTTGTAGGTTAATTGGCTGATGTAAAATTGCCCCTGAGTGTGTGGCGAGTGGATGCGAAAGTGGGATAATATAGAACTGGTGTGAGTGGGTGATCGATGGTCGGCATGGACTCGGTGGGCCGGAACACCTGTTGTGGCTCTAGCCACCCCCCCACCTCTCTCCTCTCCCCCCTTCCCTGTAACACCTTCATTCCAACCATCTGCCTATAAAACCCTCCCTCACCATTGTTGACCTATTACCGACTATGTTTTGTCCTCCTCTCCCCTTTTCCAGCTTTCTACTGCCCTCGTACAATCGACCTGAGGAAGGGTGTCGACCCGAAACGTCACCTATCCATGTTCTCCAGAGACGCTGCCTGACCCAGCTGAGTTACTCCAGCACTTTGAGTCCTTTTATACATTAACCAGCATCTGTAGATTTTTTTTGCACGTTCAAAAAAAAGTTCTGTGTTTTAATTCATATTCTCAGCAATATCTCAATCATGTTTTAATATTCCCTGGTTTTGTGCTCTCCTCCATTTTAAATCGCATTTCAAAAATACTTCCTGTAGATCTCTTTCTCTCTCTCTCTCTCTCTTTCTCTCTCTCTCTCTCTCTCTCTCTCTCTCGCTCTCTCTCTCTCTCGCTCTCTCTCTCTCTCTCTCTCTCGCTCTCTCTCTCTCTCTCTCTCTCGCTCTCTCGCTCTCTCTCTCTCGCTCTCTTGCTCTCTCTCTCTCGCTCTCTCGCTCTCTCTCTCTCTCTCTCTCTGTCTGTCTCATTGCCAGGTGAGCAGCCTATGTGACACAATGAGGAACATGCGCCACTAAAGGGGAAGAAAAATAGGCATCTGAGGCCCACATATCACACGCCAAGGAGAGGTAGCATGAAGGCATTTTGGGAAAGGATGGGGGGAAATGAGGGTTGTCAAGAAAGGAATTCAGACACGGAACGATCAAAACAAACAACGTCGCGGAGAAATGAGGTGCAGGAAAATTCATTAATCAGCGTTTGGTTTCTTTTCTGACCTCGATAATAAGCACCATCTGTACGTCCCACTGAGCACTTTCATGTTCCCTGCGATGGGAGTGAGAGAAATCACAGTGCCCCAGGTCTTTAGTGGGACAGCACTATCACAATGATGAGCGTTTGACGGCACTGGGCCTGTACTCGCTGGGGTTTAGAAGGATGAAACCTGTACGTCTTTGGAGCGTGGGAGGAAACCGAAGATCTCGGAGGAAACCCGCGCAAGTCACGGGGAGAACGTGCAAACTCCGTAAAGACAGCATTAAACCCGGGTCTCTGGCGCTGTAAGGCAGTAGATCGACCATTATGCCACCGTGCTGCAATGTTATATGAACATTTACCATATCTGAAATAATATCAATAATAATAATAATAATGCATTACATTTATATAGCGCTTTGAATATACTCAAAGACGCTTTACAGAGATTTAGAGGACATAGGGAAATGAATAAATAGATAAATAAGTAAATAAGTAAACGAACAGAGAAAGGAGACAGAAGGTGAGGTGACCTTCAGTGGTTGAAGGCAGTAAAGACAAATTCAAAAGGCCACGGCTACAAGGTGATTTGGGGAAAGTTTATGGGGAAATGTGTGGGGCATAGAGAGTGGTGGGTGCCTGGAACAAATTGCCTGGGGTGGTGGTGGAGGAGAAATGATTGTAGTGTTCACGAGGCTTTTATGTAGGTACATGGAGGTGCAGGGAGTAGAGATATGGATCATGTGCAGGCAGAAGAGGTCAGTTTATCGAAACATTATGTCGGCACAAGCATGGTGGGTCAAAGGGCCTGTTCCTGTGCTGTACTGTTCTATGCTCCATGTTCTATGTTCCATGTTCCTTGTTCGATGTTCTATGCAAAATGTTCTATGTTATATGTTCTATGTTATATGTTCTATGCTATATCTTCTATCCTATATCTTCTATCCTATATCTTCTATGCTATATGTTCTATGCCATATGTTCTATGCTATATCTTCTATGCTATATCTTCTATGCTATATCTTCTATGCTATATCTTCTATGCTATATCTTCTATGCTATATCTTCTATCCTATATGTTCCATGCTATGTTCTATGCTATATGCTCTATGCTATATCATCTATGCTACATCGTCTATGCTATATCTATGCTATACGTTCTATGCTATATCTATGCTATATCATCTATGCTATATCTATGCTATATCTTCCATGCTGTACTATGCTATATCTTCTATGCTATATCTATGCTATATCTTCTATGCTATATCTTCTATGCTATATCTTCTATGCTATATCTTCTATGCTATATCTATGCTATATCTATGCTATATCTTCTATGCTATATCTATGCTATATCTTCTATGCTATATCTATGCTATATCTTCTGTTTTCTATTGTCCAAAATTCAGAACATAGGTCGAAGTCAGACCAATTTTGGAGTGTCTTATCTTAGTTCAGTTTAGTTGAGAGATACAGCGTGGAAACATTCCCTTCAGCCCACAGGGTTGATGCTGACCAGCGATCCGCCTGTAGAGTGGCACTATCCTACACGCTGAGGACAACATTACAGAAGTCGGTTAACGTACAGAACCGCACATCTTTGGAATGTGGGAGGAAACTGGAGCACCTGGAGAAAACCCACGCGGTCACAGGGAGAACGTACAACCTCCGCACAGACAGCAGTCGTAGTCAGGTTCGAACCAGGGTCTCTGGCGCTGTAAGGCAGCAACTCAACCGCTGCGCCACTGTTGCCAGCCCTGTTGCATAGTTAACAACTATAACAAAACTTGTAGATGGTTCCCTCACAAATGTAAGCAAGGCCTTCAGCGCTCCAATTCACCCGGGCGGCACGGAGGCGCAGCGGTAGAGTTGCTGCCTTACAGCGAATGCAGCGCCGGAGACTCAGGTTCGATCCTGACCACGGGCGCCGTCTGTATGGAGTTTGTACGTTCTCCCCGTGACCTGCGTGGGTTTTCTCCGAGATCTTCGGTTTCCTCCCACACTCCAAAGACGTACAGGTATGTAGGTTAATTGGCTGGGCAAATGTTTTTTAAAAATTGTCCCTAGTGTGTGTAGGATAGTGTTAATGTGTGGGGATCGCTGGGCGGTGGGCTGAAGGGCCTGTTTCCGCGCTGTATCTCTAAAAAAATAAAAAATAAAAATCTCACGACATTTATCCTCACGTTGCAGATACTGAAAAAGCCGAGCTTACGGACAAACATAATTACAATAAATGGGTCCGTTTCTGCAAGTAAGTTGAAGCCAGAGAACTGTCATAAAACAACATTTTAGCCTTCATATCTGAACTTTGCTGATCTTAAAAGATATCATTAAATTGAAATAATCCACTAACCTCACTCCTGTTATGACCCTTGAGAAATAAGTCCATAACATTAAACATGATCACAGTCATCCATTAAGGTAATGATCCCAATGATCACTAAATCTATCTGATTAGCTTAGTCTAGTTTTAGTCTAGATTTAGTTTTGGAGATACAGCGTGGAAACAGGCCCTTCAGCCCACCGAGTCCGCACCGACCAGCGATCCCCGTACATTAATAATAATAATAATAATAATAATAATATTCATTTATTGTCATTGCAACGAGTACAACGAAATTAAAAAATAGCCAATCCTGACGGTGCGAACAAACTTATATGCAATAAATGCAAAAACAAATAAATACATAAATACAATTAAATACAATTATATTAAGTACAAGATTTTTTAACGGTGTTGCCTAGTGCAAAGGTAGTGTTCAGTTCTCGTATGGCCCTGGGGTAAAAACTGTTCTTAAGTCTGTTTGTTCGGGATTTGATCGACCTGAAACGTCGACCAGAGGGCAGATGAACAAACAGACGGTGGCCGGGGTGGGATGGATCTTTTATTATTTTGCCTGCACTACTGAGGCAGCGTAGTCTGAACAGGTGCTCCAGGGAGGGCAGTGAGCAGCCGATGATCTTCTGGGCCGTCGTGATGACCCTCTGAAGGGCCTTCCTGTCCTTTTCTGAGCAGCTGGCATACCATGTGGTTATACAGTATGCCAGCACACTCTCGATGGAGCAGCGATAGAAGGACAACATGAGCTTCTCCTGCAGGTTGGTTTTCCTGAGGATCCTCAGGAAGTGGAGTCTCTGCTGTGCCTTCTTTACTGTGGTGATGGTGTTGGTAGACCAGGTAAGATCCTCTGCGATGTGCGTACCCAGGAACCTGAAAGCTGGTACCCTTTCCACACAGACCCCATTGATGTAGAGTGGGTCGTAATCTCCACTGGTTTTTCTAAAGTCAATTATAAGTTCCTTTGTTTTGGAGGAGTTCAGGACCAGATTGTTCACTGAACACCATGCTGCCAGCCTTTGGATTTCATCCCTATAGGCTGTCTCATCTCCTTCTGAGATGAGTCCAACCACAGTCGTGTCATCCGCGAACTTGATGATGGTGTTGGTGGGATGGGTGGGGGCGCAGTCGTGAGTGTAGAGGGAGTAAAGGATGGGGCTCAACACACAGCCCTGTGGTGAGCCGGTGCTCAGTGTAATGGTGGAGGAGAGGTGAGGGCCTATTTTGACGGTCTGGGGGCGGTTGGTCAGGAAGTCCTTGATCCATTGGCAGATGGTTTGGGAAAATCCAAGGTCGGAAAGTTTGGTGACCAGTCTGCTCGGGATGACCGTGTTAAAGGCAGAGCTGAAGTCGAGGAAGAGCATCCTCACATAGCTCCCCTGGTGTTCAAGGTGGGTCAGTGCAGTGTGAAGAGCAGTGTCGATGGCATCCCCTGTAGACCTATTTGCTCTGTAGGCAAACTGGTGTGGGTCGAAGGTGGGTGGGAGGCTGGCTTTGATGTGCTGCAGGACCAGTCTCTCGAAGCACTTTGTGATGACCGGTGTGAGTGCTACCGGACGGTAGTCGTTAAGACCGCTGATGACAGACTTTTTCGGCAGTGGGATGATTGTGGCGGACTTCAGGCAGGGAGGGATGGTGGATTTTAAAAGGGACAGGTTGAAGATTTTTGTGAAGACCTCAGATAATTGGTCTGCACATTCCCTCAGCACTCTGCCCGTCACACCATCGGGGCCTGCAGCTTTCCTGGGATTCACTGCTCTGAGCACGCGCTTAACATCATACTCCTGCACAGTGAAGGTGTTGCTGTCAGGTGCTGGAGAGGGTGTTATGTCTGCCACTGTAGCTTTCACCTCGAAACGAGCAAAGAAACAGTTAAGTTCCTCTGCCAGCGAGGCGTCGCCGTCGGCAGTCGTGCGGTTGCTGGTCTTGTAGTTGGTGATGTGCTGGATGCCTTGCCATACCCGCCGTGGTATACGCATACTAGGGACAATTTTGCATATATACATTTATACGAAGCCAATTAACCTACAAATCTGTATGACCTTGTAATCTGGGAGGAAACTGAAGATCTGGGAGAAAATCCGCGCAGTCACGGGGAGATCATATAAACTCCGTACAGACAGCACCCGTAGTCAGGATCAAACCCCGGTCTCTGGCGCTGTAAGTTCTACCACTACGCCACTGTGCCACCCACACTTTCCCATATAAATTGGACCTCATAGTTCCTTTTTTCACTTTTCTCTCTATATATATATATTTTATTTTTTTTAAGATGTCATTCATTAATTCATCTGCAGCCTTGACTTGATATTCAGAGTAATGTTCAAAATTTACCATTAATACAAAGAGTTAAGAAATTCATTAAGAATGGTGAGACGCCAAGGGCTATGTTGGAAGAAAGATCTGTGCACCTAATAAATCGGTTGGTTATTGCAGAGCCTTTAAAGTACTATTTAACACAGCACTGGAGGAACTCCAGAAATAATATGTAGGAAAAAAAACTGCAGATGCTGGTCTACATCGAAAGTAGACACAAAATGCAGGAGTAACTCAGCGGGTCAGGCAGCATCTCGGGAGAGAAGGAATGGGTGACGCTTCGGGTCGAGACCCTCCCTCGCACTGATGACGTTCTGAGGAAGGGTCTCGACCCGAAACGTCACCCATTCCTTCTCTCCCGAGATGCTGCCTGACCCGCTGAGTTACTCCAGCATTTTGTGTCTACCTTCCAGGATTAATATGAATGAACTTTGTCAAGTACAAAGTCAAGTACAGGGTGGGCGGCACGGTGGCACAGCGGTAGAGTTGCTGCCTTACAGCGAATGCAGCGCCGGAGACTCAGGTTCGATCCTGACTACGGGTGCAGTACTATACGGAGTTTGTACGTTCTCCCCGTGACCTGCGTTGGTTTTCTCCGAGATCTTCGGTTTCCTCCCACACTCCAAAGACGTACAGGTATGTAAATTAATTGGCTGGGCAAATGGTTTTTTTTAAAATCGCCCCTAGTGGGTGTAAGATAGTGTTAATGTGCGGGGATCGCTGGGCAGCACGGACCTGGTGGGCCGAAGGGCCTGTTTCTGCGCTGTATCTCTAAAATTAAAAAAAATCTACAATCCAGCTGTATCCACACAATGATCACAGGCAGTCACTATGGAAAATCAAACTCTAGTATATTAGCACATGCATTTTGAACTGCAGAAAGATAGCAACATCTAATCCGTCAGTAGTCGAGAGGCAAGCTGGCGGAAAGGGCGAGGAAAATGCATATTAATGCAGCCCAGCAAGTGCCAGGCATCTTATATTACTGCATGTTCAGTGCATGCACTTTCAGCCCTGTATTGCTATCCTTTACACCGTTCGGAAACCAGTTCAAGATTTGTTTACATAGAATTTACAGCGCAAATACTGGCAACTGTTTCACAAAGTGCTTACACTCCACGAGAGCCTCCTCCCACACTATGCCTCCTTACCCCTTCAGTAAGGGTTCAGTTAAAGGATTGGACAGGCTAGATGCAGGAAAAAATGTTCCCGAAGTTGGGGGAGTCCAGAGCCAGGGGTCACAGTTTAAGAATAAGAGGTAGTGGTGTTTTAGGACTGAGATGAGGAAAAACTTTTTCACCCAGAGAGTTGTGAATCTGTGGAATTCTCTGCCACAGAAGGCAGTGGAGGCCCATTCACTGGATGTTTTCAAGAGGGAGTTAAATTTAGCTCTTAGGGCTAAAGGAATCAAGGGTATGGGAAAAAAGCAGGAACGAGACACTGATTTTAGATGATCAGCCGTGATCATATTGAATGGTGGTGCTGGCTCGAAGGGCCGAGTGGTCTACTCCTGCTCCTATTTTTCGATGTTTTATAGACAATAGACAATAGACAATAGGTGCAGGAGGAGGCCATTCGGCCCTTCGAGCCAGCACCACCATTCAATGTGATCATGGCTGATCATTCTCAATCAGTACCCCGTTTTTGCCTTCTCCCCATACCCCCTGACTCCGCTATCCTTAAGAGCTCTATCTAGCTCTCTCTTGAATGCATTCAGAGAATTGGCCTCCACTGCCTTCTGAGGCAGAGAATTCCACAGATTCACAACTCTCTGACTGAAAATGTTTTTCCTCATCTCAGTTCTAAATGGCCTGCCCCTTATTCTTAAACTGTGGCCCCTTGTTCTGGACTCCCCCAACATTGGGAACATGTTTCCTGCCTCTAACGTGTCCAACCCCTTAGTAATCCTATATGTTTCGATAAGATCCCCTCTCATCCTTCTAAATTCCAGTGTATACAAGCCTAGTCGCTCCAGTCTTTCAACATATGTTCGTTCCCCTTCACCTTAAACCTATGTCCTTTGGTCCTCAATTGACCTACTCTGAGTTAACCTACTACTTTGGAGTTAACCAAAAGTTTTTTAATAGTTTTGTATGGTACATGTTTAGACTTAGACTTTGGCGATACAGCACGGAAACAGGCCCTTCGGCCCACCAAGTCTACGTCAGCCAGTGATCCCTGTACCCTGGCACAATCCTACAATTTTGCTGAAGCCAATTAACCTACAAATCAGTACGTCTTTGGAGTGTGGGAGAAAACAGGAGACCCGGTCTACGGCTACTGTCTGCACGGAGTTTGTACCTTCTCCCTGTGACTTTGTGGGCTTTGCCCCGGTTTCCTCCCACATTCCAAAGACGTGCAGATTTGTAGGTTAATTGGCTTCTGTAAATTGCCCCTAGTGTGTAGGATAGAACTAGTGTATGGGTGATTGTTGGTCGGCGTGGAATGATGTCTGAAGAGGGGTCTCGACCCGAAACGTCACCCATTCCTTCTCCTGAGATGCTGCCTGACCTGCTGAGTTACTCCGACATCTTCAGTGTCTTCAAGATGTTGACTTCAAGCTAATCTCTGCATTGATGCATAAACCCATAAGCTACTTACGAATAGATGGCCCAGAACATTTAAACCAACACAAACTGAAATCAACAATCTCCTATTCTTACCCGCACAACACTCTGTGCCAAACCAGTCTTATTCAAGCTTCACTGATCGCTAATGACAAACAGATGCGATATTCTGCAGTTTCTTCTTTGTAAAATTATTTTTCTAGCTGTTGTATCAAATCCCTGCAATTTGGCGCAATGTAATTTAAGGCTACAGGCTTATATTCTGTTGTAAGAACCATGGACAGTCGCGATGCCAACGTTTTGTACGGTGGAAGTACATCTAATCTTGGAACTTCCCCACTCAAAAAGGTTTCTCCAGATTTATAGAGTGCTACACAGTTAACACATGCATTGAGCCAGAGTTTTAGGCTCAGTTTAATTCATTAAGTTAACGTCTGTACTATCCATGAAACCAGTGCTATAAGGCTTTTCTTCGAGATACAGCGTGGAAATAGGCCCTTCGGCCCACCGAGTCCGCACCGACCAGTGATCCCTGCACACTGACACTATCCTACGCACGCCAGGGACAATTTGCAGTTACACAGGATCTCGGAGAAAACCCGCGCGGTCATGGGGAGAACGTACAAACTCCGTACAGACTGGGCTCGTAGTCGGGATTGAACTTGGGTCTACCATGCTGCAAGCGCTGTAAGGCAGCACCTCTACTGCTGCGCCACCGTGCCGCGCGAAAGGTAGAGTGATATCGTTGGAGAACATCAACGCAATATTTTCAACTTACAAGACTTTCCTTTTGTCAAACTATATCCTTCATTACAGGTCCACCGTCGATTTCCCGACACTTTGGGTAAAAGAGGCTTTCTGGAT
>NW_027601293.1:55928-70928 GCF_053455715.1 Rhinoraja longicauda
GCCGACCCGATGGGCCTCAGGGTCTTATGCTCCGAGCTGTATCTCGAATGACACCAAATGCTGGAGCAACACAGCGGGTCAGGCAACATCTCTGGAGCAAAGGAATAGGTGACGTTTCGGGTTGAGACCCTTCTTCAGACTGACAGTCAGGGGAGAGGGAAACTGGAGGCATGAAAAGGTACACAACAAATCGTAGCCGGCACAGACAGCCAAAGAGCCCACAATGGCCCACTGTTGGCTGTGGAGGAGGTGACAATGAGAGGATGCGAACAGTGGAACTAGCAGGACTGCGATGGGGTGTGGGAGGGATGGAGAGAGAGGGAATGCAAGGTATTACTTGAAATCAGAGGAATCAATATTCATGCCGCTGGATTGTAAATTGTGGTTGGTCTCAGGCTGCTAACCCATTCGGCAGCACAAAGATGGTTTCATCCCTTGTATCACTGTAGTGGACCTGGTTCTGGCACCCACTCTTTGTCATGGCCAGATTTGAAACCATCAGCCAATGCTGTTGGATTAAGTCCCAAAGTGCCCCCCCTCCCCCCCCCCATTTTAAAGCAAAGCAAGGCTCAGCAGCACCTCCTTTTTCATAAATCACTCCCTCTACCCAGTGACATCCACCCTCATTTACTTTTATATTTTTAAGTGTTTTATGAATTAATTTTGACCAACCGTCTTGAATGGTTAGGCGTTATTATAGCAAGATTGTTTAGTTCCGCACGATGGCGGGGCGGTGCAGTTGCTGACAGAGACCCGGGTTCGATCCCATCCTGTCTGTACGGAGTTTGCACGTTCTCCCCGTGACCCACGTGGGCTTTCTCCGAGATCTATCGGTTTCCTCTCACACTCCAAAGACGTGCAGGTTTGGAGGTTTGTGTGGGAAAGAACTGCAGATGCTGGTTTAAATCGAAGGTAGACACAAAATGCTGGAGTAACTCAGCGGAACAGGCAGCATCCGTGAAGAGAAAGAAAGGGTGACGTTTCAGGTCGAGACCCTTCTTCAGACTGAGGTTAATTGGCTTGGTATAAATGTAAAATTGTCCCTGGTGTGTGTAGGATAGTGTTCGGGTGCAGGGATCGCTGGTCGATGGGCTGAAGGGCCCGTTTCCGCTCTGTATTTCTAAATAAACTAAACTAAACTATTATGGCATTAATCTAGCCGTAATTATAGTAATAATCTTACCATAATAATGCCTAACCATTAATATGGCATACTTCTTAACATGTAATCCTCAACACTGGACCAAATCAATTTTTGGTGTCAACTCATCAATGATTTAATACTATCTCCTTGCATTCTCTTGTTAATGAAACCAGAGTTATGTTTTTAATAATGTTATTAATTTGTCAGTCATATATGTGAACTGTGGGACCTTGGAACTCTGTTAAATTTGTGTGTTGTTTTGTCAATTAGTATATAGTAAATATGCTCACATTATCCATGAACTATTTTATATTGCTTCTTAACACCCAACTATCTAAATTAATATTCTGGTTGATTCATCTCATTGGGATAAAAAAAACTCGACTTTTAATCACCAATTTTTGCATCAGTGAATTTTGATGGTATGTTTCAAATATATAGCAAGATTCATAAAGGTTATTGAGTGGCACAGTGTTATAGTTGCTGCCCTACAGCACCGGAGACCTGGGTTAGATCCTGACTATGGGTGCTCTCTGTATGGAGTTCGTACATTCTCCCTGTGACCACATGGGTTTCCTCCGGGTGCTCTGGTTTCCTCCCACACTCCAAAGACGTATAGGTTAATTGCCTTTGGTGAAATTCTAAATTGTCCCTAGTGTGTGTAGGATAGTGTTAATGTGCTGGGTGATCGCTGGTCGGTAGTTTTAAGAGCACCGTGATAGTGATATCGACAATTCAGTCAGAGGGTGGTGGATCTGTGGAATTCATTGCCACAGAATGCTGTGGAGGCCAAGTCAATGGATATTTTTAAGGCAGAGATAGATAGATCCTTGATTAGTACAGGTGTCGGGGGTTATGGGGAGAGGCAGGAGAATGGGGTTAGGAGGGAAGAGATAGATTTAAATTTAGATTTAGAGATACAGCGCGGAAACAGGCCCTTCTGCCCGCCGAGTCCGTGCCGCCCAGCGATCCCCGCACACTAACACTATCCTACACACACTAGGGACAATTTTTACATTTACCCAGTCAATTAACCTACATACCTGCACGTCTTTGGAGTGTGGGAGGAAACCGAAGGTCTCGGAGAAAACCCACGCAGGTCACGGGGAGAACGAACAAACTCCGTACAGACGGCGCCCGTAGTCAGGATCGAACCTGAGTCTCAGGCGCTGCATTCGCTGTAAGGCAGCAACTCTACCGCTGCGCCCTCCGTTCCGCCCTGATCAGCCATGATTGAATGGCGGCGTAGACCTGATAGGACGAATGGCCTGATTCTGCTCCTATCACTTCTGAAATCATCTTGTGTGAATGAATCCCCATCTTCCTGCATTTCCCGCCTTTATCTATCTTACCTTCTCCCCCATAAATACACTGAGAAACTTTCGATTCAATAGCGTTATATTTCAGATCTTGATTGAAGTCCACCGTCTGAGCCGACTGTTTGTCTAAGGTTGTGACAATTTTTATTACATTAACTGGGAGTTATTTTTGTTACAAAATCCTGCACGCACACATTTGCATCTGTAATGCCATCGGCTGAAAACTATTTTCGCAAAACTGAAATGATATCTGTAACACTGGCTTGAATCCCCCTTTTGTGCTGTGAGTTACTTTACCCTCTTAAAGATTTACGTAATGCCGCTTAATTGTAACAGTGTAGGATTCCATTGGTGTTAGATTGCCAGCATTTGTTCTGTTTAATCTGTTCAATGGTAAATCGTTCTTGATTTATATATGATTTCATTTACGGAAGAAATTGAATCTAACTTTTGAGCAATATTCCTGGACTAGTTGAGAGGCAACTGTGGAGTCATAGAGAGATACATAGAGTGGAAACTGGCTCTTTGGCCCAATTTGCCACACCGACCAACATGTCCCTTCTACACTCGTCCCACCTGTCTGCGTTTGGCCCATATCCCTCCCAACCTGCCCCATCCATGTACCTGCCTTAAACATTGTGATAGTACCTACCTTAACCACCTCCTCCGACAGCTCGTTCCAAACACTCACCACCCTTTGTGTGAATTGGTGTATTTGAGGAGATAATGGGGATATGTATCAAAGGCAGCTACACCACTCAAAGTGGAAAGAGGGTTCTGTCATGGGGGCATGGTCCGTGATTGACTCCTCAACTTGGGGTGAAGAGATAGATCGAAGTTGAAAGAGGGAACCCTGGGGAAGTACAGTAACGCAGCGGTAGAACTGCTGCCGCACGGCACCAGAGACTCGGGTTCGATCCTGATCCTCCAGCTGTACGGGTACAGCACAAGACGAGGCACTCTGCTGAAAGCCCCCAACATGGAGATGTGTTTAATGTAGCTGGACCTCAAAGTCTGCTGTTCGTCTGTTGTTACGGACTGAGTTAGTACGTTCTCTCGGTGACTGCGTGGGTTTTCTCCTGGTGCTCTGGTTTCCTCCCGCACTCCAAAGATGTGCAGGTTTGTAGGTCGATTGGCTTCTGCAAATTGCCCCGAGTGGGTAGGATGCGAAACTAGTGTGCGGGTGATCAATGGTCGGAGTGGACTCGGTGGGCCGAAGGGCCTGTTTCCACACTGTATCTCTGTGTTTGTAACCGATGCTGTGTTTCTCATCTTACGTTGTGAGATGACCTCAGAACGCCTGCATCCCAACTCCTCACTTCGATGGCTATCTCAAAACATATTTACCCTTGTTGACTTCTGGAGGCAAAAACTGTGAAACTTTCAACCTGCTTCAGATTATACTGGATTTCCAGATTGCAGTTAGTGCGTAATGAATTTTTCTAAGAGGCTGCCATTTCAAAGGGGATTCTGTTTTCGAAACCAAGAGACATCCTTGGGTCTTCAGTAGCCTGCGTGCAGCTTCATTTCTGAGTGAGCTGGTTATTAATGTCTCACCGTAGACTCGTTTCCTGAATAACATACCTCAAGACAAGGAGTGATAAACGTTGTGGACTATCACCACGCGGGCTTCTTCAGTGGCTCAGGAACAATGGAGTGCATTTCCTTGCAGCCAGGGATAGATTAACATGATGAACATAATCACAATAGCTGTTTAGCCTTGCAGTTGTTGCAAAGATCATTCAGCATCAAAACTTTCGCGGTATCGCAAGCAAATGCTCGGGCTCCCTTTCAAACTAACACCAACGCAAACATGGTTCCAGAGGTAAAAATATCCAACTTTGTGTGTTTTTAAAAAATGCCTTGAAAATGTTAGTTGTTTAGAACTTTTCCACAGGAAAGATGTTCAGGTAAGTAAACCAAAAAACCCCACAAAAACGTGCTGCTATTAGCTTGAAGTGAACACATGCTACGTACAGTACAGTTGCTTGTGAATCTTTTGTCCTCCGCCAAATCTGTTGTTAATAGCTTTGAAGGATTACGGTGAAGCGAATGATATTTGCACATGTGTGGTGTTCCAGGCATCGACATATCTGTCAACAGTTGGACAGGCACAAGATGAGGCACTCTGCTGAAAGCCCCCAACGTGGAGATGTGTTTAAAGTAGCTGGACCTCACAGTCTGTTGGAAAACCTGTGTCAAACATATGTCCAGGAAGTCAGAATGTTGATTTAGCAACTCCTAAATCTCACATTGGTAAGCGAAGGAACATGCGCCACTCCTTTTGAGAAAGGACAGTGCGGGTTGTGAAATATTTCCGACATAATTCACCCGAAAACCTTGCAATTTGTGCGGCGAGTTGATATACTCTGGGATCAAGTCAGCGAATTGACAGGGAGTGATTTGTTGGAGATGTAACAGTGATTCCATCGCGGGCAAGGAACAGCACTGAAACAAAACCTCAATCTGCGGCTGTGATGAAATGATTGAATCAGTGTGCTTTTTGCTACTGGGCGGAGCAGGTTTATTTTTCTTTCGTCACACCTCCTTTTCAAAAAGCATTTTACTTTCTGCACAAATCATATTGTTGAAAGCTCGTAGTCACGGTTCGGTAATAAATTGCTTCCAGCGAAGGGGGGGGGGGGGGGGGGGGGAATCTGTTTCAAACTCGTGCGGTTTCCTGTCGTGGAATTCCGGCAGACACTGGGAAGTATCATCCTAAATTAAAGCCAACCTTCTTTCCATTTAAACTTGCTGGTGATGTCTGGTCCTTTTAAACCAGGTTGTTTGTTAGAGTAAATCAGGGAGGATAGGACTGCCTCTGTTTACACAGTGACTCATGAATAAGTCCAGACTGTTATGGGTTTGCCTTCTTGATCCAGGGATTTTCTTTTTCTTTTTTATTTTTTTTTAGAGATACAGCGCGGAAACAGGCCCTTCGGCCCACCGAGTCCGCGCCGCCCAGCGATCCCCGCACATTAACACTATCCTACACACACTAGGGACAATTTTTACATTTACCCAGTCAATTAACCTACATACCTGTACGTCTTTGAAACCGAAGATCTCGGAGAAAACCCACGCAGGTCACGGGGAGAACGTACAAACTCCGTAGTCAGGATCGAACCTGAGTCTCCGGCGCTGCATTCGCTGTAAGGCCGCAACTCTACCGCTGCGCCACCGTGCCGCCCTATGTGAAGACAAAAAAAAAAGTTTTTATAATCATTGAAAATAAATTCATAGGTTTTAATTTAATAATAAAATTATTATTTTGTGGTCATCACACAGCTGTTTGTCAATGGCGAGCAAATTTTGGTGCCACGTGGTTGGTCTCTGCAAGATACTTTACAGCGCGTGTGTCATGCAGCATGTCACAGCTCAGGACGTGTTCCATAGTCTGGAGGCCCCGTCTGCACTCGCAGTCTGTCCGCATCTTCAGTACATCCCCCCTTCAGCATGTTCGATCTGCTCCTCCCCATGCCTGTCTGCAGTCTGTTGAGACTGCGCCAGGTTATCCACGGCTGGTCGGAGCCTGGTGGGAGTTTCACGGAGGGATCGATTGCCATGTGTGTCAATAATAAAATGGTGACCGCGCACTTACCCTCAAAGGCAAAGAAATGACTTCATGAACATTCGTCCGAGTTCCTCAATTACTTTCGGGTTCCCACTCTTCGGTTACCTTGTCGGGAAAAGGGCACACATTCACCTAAGCCTATCTCCCACAATTTCTTCCAGAAGTTGGCCTCACCAAAGACTAACATGGTCCAAGCTGCACTCAAAACCCGCCATAAACATGTACCTTCTTCATTGTTGCCAAAGTACGCATTTCATATTCAATGGAAAAGGGCAGACTGCCTGTTTGCAACGTCAAAAAAGTTTCAGGCATTAAAGAAGAGTAATCCTTTGTACCGAACAGTGGTCATTTGTTAATGGGAAGGCCGGCTTGGCGTACGACAACCCAAGTGCTTTTCACACATAAACTCTTGAAATAAACGGGCGATTAATTTGATGAGCAATGCTTTGGAAGGGACGTTCTGATGAAACCATTAATAAAGAGAGGCATTGACATTCATGTAAAAGATTAGACACAAAATGCTCGATTAACTCAGCGGGGCAGGCTGCATCTCTGGATACAAACATAGAAAAATAGGTGCGGGATTAGACCATTCAACCCTTCAAGCCAGCATTGCCATTCAATATGATCATGGCCTGACCTGCTGAGTTATTCCAGCATTTTGTGAATATGATCATTACTGATCATTTAAAATCAGTATCCCATTCCGGCTTTTTCCCCATATCCCATGATTCCTTTAGCCCTAAGAGCTAAATCTAACTCTCTCTTGAAAACGATTAATGATTTAGACGAGGGAATTAAATGTGACATCACCAAGTTTGCGGATGACACAAAGCTGGGTGGCAGTGTGAGCTGCGATGAGGATGCTATGAGGCTGCAGGGTGACTTGGACAGGTTGGGTGGGTGGGCAGATGCATGGCAGATGCAGGATAATGTGGATAAATGTGAGGTTATCCACTTTGGTGGCAAGAACAGGAAGGCAGATTATTATCTGAATGGTGTCAGATTAGGAAAAGGGGAGGTGCAAGGAGACCTGGGTGTGCTTGTACATCAGTCACTGAAAGTAAGCATGCAGATACAGCAGGCAGTGAGGAAAGCTAATGGCATGTTGGCCTATATTGCAAGAGGATTTGAGTTTACGAGCAAGGAGGTCCTAGTGTAGCTGTACAGAGCCCTGGTGAGACCGCATCTGGAGTATTGTGTGCAATTTTGGCCTCCTAATTTGAGGAAGGACATTATTGCTATTGAGGGAGTACAGCATAGGTTCACCAGGTTAATTCCCGGGATGGCGGGACTGACATATGATGAAAGAATGGGTTGACTGAGCTTGGATTCACTGGAATTTAGAAGGATGAGAAAGAATCTTATAGAAACATAAAATTCTTAAAGGATTGGACAGATTAGATGCAGGAAATATGTTCCCGATGTTGGGGGAGCCCAGAACCAGGGGTCACAGTTTAAGAATAAGGGGTAGGCCATTTAGGACTGGGATGAGGAAAAACATCTTCACCCAGAAAGTTGTGAATCTGTGGAATTCACTGCCACAGAAGGCAGTGGAGGCCAAATCACTGGATGTTTTCAAGAGAGAGTTTGATTTAGCTCTTGGGGTTGAAGGAATAAAGGGATATGGGGGAAAAGCAGGAACGGGGTACTGAATTTAGATGACCAGCCATGATCATATTGAATAGCAGTGCTGGCTCGAAGGGCCGAATGACCTACTCCTGCACCTATTTTTCTATGTTCCAATGTTCCATGTTTCTAAACATCCAGTGAATAAAGTTTTACAGAATTGGTTTCTTTATGTCTGTGGTCTTTGTGTACAAGGCATCTCTTTTATTCAACAATTCTCCAAAGCGCTTTAAATGTTGCATGTTGAATATCTGTAGTCGTGTTAATTTGGAAGCAATTTAACAGCTCAACCGCATTTATTAATCTAGTCCACAGTCAGCATAATTTAAGTATTATGACTGACTAATCTTTTTGGTGCTAATATTGCTGACCAGATGCAGTTGTTAAGAGTGCTTTGCTTTAATGCTTGGTTACATTTCAAGGCCAAAGAGCAATTTCTGAGACAACAGAGGTGCAATTAACTTTGAATAGAATTGTGTGAGATTTTGTTTTGAATGATTCATTTAATTACTACTTGTGGCTCCTCAATTTTGAACTCAATTGTGGCTTATTGCTTTTGCTAAAATGTTCTCCCCTTTCTTTTGTCAGTGTTCAGGAACCTGCTTCCCACCCCCACCCCTCTCTCCCTCTCTCTCTGTCTCTCCCTCCCTCTCTCTCCCTCTCTTCCTCCCTCTCTTCCTCTCTCTCCCTCTCTCCCCCTCTCTCCCTTTCTCCCTCTCTCTGTCTCTCCCTCTCTGTCTCTCCCTTTCTCTCTCTCTCTCTCTCTCTCTCTGTCCCCCTCTCCCTCTCTCCCTCTCCCTCTAACCACTCTCCCTCTCCCTCTCTCTGTCCCCTCCCTCTCTCCCTCTCTCTCTAACCACTCTCTCCCTCTAATCTTTCTCTCCCTCTTATGCTTCTCTCCCTCTATCCATCACCCACACTCTCCCTCCCGCTCCCCTCTCTCCTCTCTCTGCCCCCCCTCTCTCCCTCCCCCTCTCTCCTTCTCCCTCCCATCCTCCAACACCTCTCTCCCTCTAATTCCCTTCCTCTCTCCCTCTCCCCATCTCTTTCTCAAATCCTCTGATCCTCTCTACTAATCCTCTCCCTCTATCTATCTCTGCACAGCTTCACCACCCTCTTAAAACTAGGTATTCAGCGTGTAGAGAAGGATGTTCAACAGGGGTTTACAAAGGCATCAGGGAAATACTCAATGCGTAAACTATTTCATACATTCAAAAGTTCTAGGAGCAGAATTAGGCCATTTGGCCCATCAAGTCTAGTCCGCCATTCATTCATGGCTGATCTATCGCTCCCTCCTAACCCCACTCTCCTGCCTTCTCCCCATAACCTCTGACACCCACACTAATCAGGAGTCTATCTATCTCCTGCCTTAAAGATATCTGTTGACTTGGCCTCTGCAGCCTGCTGTCGATGTACCCACACGGTGAAGGTTTTCCCACCCGTATCACTCATCTCTACTTGACCCCGGGGACTGGGAATTAAATGTCATTAGGGATCAAGTATCTACCAATTAGACCTGCTAGGAGTAGCAGGTCGTCACCAGGTAATGTGGCAATTCCCCTGTCCAAATATTTCATTTGCAATGGCATCTGCCTTCTCCATTTTAAATATCATCTTGAAGAGGCTGTGATGCTATCTAGTAAGTTCCCTGGGACAACACAATATAATGTTTGCTCTTTTGTTGATCCGAGCTGAGGGCTCGCCGATTTGTTTAGGTCGCTGTGTAGTACCGACTGAATTACTACGGACAATTTCGCAAGCCTTTTTTGTTTTGCTTCGTGCCATAGTGGGCGAAGAGCTTTTAACTCTGTGTGAAATATTTTGTCCTTTATCTCTTGTCGCCTCTGATTTCTCCCCTTGATCGTACCATTTTTTTTTTGTCAGGCACGGAAAGTAATCGAATCGCATTAGCAAAAGAAGCAAGCATATCTGATCTATTCTGCAAAGAGGATTTGATTTCCCCCACCTAACAATTATATATTCTTACACCATTCAGGTTCAACGCATTATCAGTGGTGACCGGTTATAAAGTGGCAGTCCCTTTATATCGAGCTTGGTCCAGTCACAAGTGAAAAGATGAATGAATGAGAAAAGAAAAAAAAATCAGTCTTTGATTATAAATGGTTACTTGAGTAGAATTTGCAATGTGCCTTCCATAAAAATGATACCCTGTTGATAGCAATACAAGCACAAGAATTACCCAGGCTGCGTGTAATCTGTTCTTCCAGAAAGTTTACTGGCAGTCACTAAAAGAACACTGCATGGCATTGGGTAAAGCTAAAATTTAACTTTGGCTTCCTATTTCAACATTCAGACAAAGACTGCAAAAAAATCTGAGGCCCCTTCCACAAATTCGCCCATAAACTTTGGGCTGGACAACGAGAAATGCTCACACACCTTCAGATGCAAGCTGATTTAAATCTAACTTTGCTGCAAATGAATTACTTTGATGATTAGGTGCTTTTGTGGCTAGAAATGGATGAAACATTGAAGTCTCTTCTTACTTTAATGCATTCAGTCTGGGATGAGGGGAGAGTGTAGTGGGTTGAATGAAGCAGGAACTGGGGTCAAACTCCATCCAAAGTAAGAATTCTTCCCCTCACATCTGGCAATGGCCAAAGCACACAGCAAGATCAAGCACAAACTAGGCGATCGTTTCGTTCTCCCCGTGACCTGCGTGGGTTTTCTCCGGGTGCTCCGGATGCCAGAGACGTGCAGGTTTGTAGGTTAATTGGCTTTGGTAAAGATTGTAAATTGTCCTCATGCGTGTACGATAATGCTAATGTACGTGGTGATTGCTGGTTGGCATGGACTCGGTGGGCCGAAGGACCTGTTTCCGCGCTGTACCTCTAAAACTAAAACTACAAAACACTGTAAATCTGCACACAGTAGCCCAGCTGGTAGAGCCTCTACCTCACAACCCCAAAGACACCACTTGGCTCATGTCATTCCATGAGAGATGAGTCCTTTAGCCACAACCAATAATGGGATCTATAAATTGTAACCCTACAACTACAAGTTCCCACTTGTCAGAAAGACAAATGCTTTAAGGCCACAATAACTACCACAGCAGTATAAATACCTTTTTGCAGAACAAGGGAATCCCAACGAGCTGATTTGAGACATCAGAACCCAATATGACTTGTGACAAGTAACGCTTGCATCCCCTCTCTCTCTGTCCCTCCCCACCCTACACGTTGTACTAGTTTCAATGTCGTCCTGGTGAGTTTCATTGTCTGTAACTTGTTTTCACTTAGCCAATAGACAATAGACAATAGGTGCAGGAGGAGGCCATTCGGCCCTTCGAGCCAGCACCGCCATTCAATGTGATCATGGCTGATCATTCTCAATCAGCACCCCGTTCCTGCCTTCTCCCCATACCCCCTGACTCCGCTATCCTTAAGAGCTCTATCTAGCTCTCTCTTGAATGCATTCAGAGAATTGGCTTCCACTGCCTTCTGAGGCAGAGAATTCCACAGATTCACAACTCTCTGACTGCAAAAGTTTTTTCTCATCTCAGTTCTAAATGGCCTACCCCTTATTCTTAAACTGTGGCCCCTTGTTCTGGACTCCCCCAACATTGGGAACATGTTTCCTGCCTCTAACGTGTCCAACCCCTTAATAATCTTATACGTTTCGATAAGATCTCCTCTCATCCTTCTAAATTCCAGTGTATACAAGCCTAGTCGCTCCAGTCACCCACAGCTAACAATGGCCTGTTTCCTTTATGATCGTTACTTTTCTGCATATCTTTCGTTCATTTGTTCTATCTCTCTCTACATCACCGCCCATATCTCTCATTTCCCTTTCCCCCGACTCTCAGTGTGAAGAAGGGTCTTAACCCGAAGCGTCACCTATTCCTTTTCTCCAGAGGTGCCATCTGACCCGCTGAGCTACGCCAGCTTTTTGTGTCTATCTATGTCTTTAGACAACTCGGAAAGATGCGTTCAATCTGTCATGGTGAATTAAACCTTGTCTCATCATCACACAACCCACACTTCTTCAGAATTACATGAGGTTGCCAGCTGAGCTACTGAACGACAGAATAAACGAGACAGCTAGGCCAAGTCAAATATATCTTTCACAAGTCTAAAAATAACTAACTTCTGCATGAATAAAAGGAATCCAACTCTACAAGAACATGGCAAAATCATTATTATTGCATTGCGCCATTATTGTCTGTTTTTTTTGTGTGTACATATGTGCGCGTGTGTGTGTACATATATTTTTCTCTCTCATTTATTATACCGTTTACAGTGTACTATGTTTACATATTCTGTTGTGCTGCTGCAAGTAAGAATGTCATTGTTCTATCTGGGATATCTAAATACTAAAACTCTTTCTCGACCCGAAACATCTCTCATTCCTTCTCTCCAGAGATGCTGCCTGACCCAGAAGCTGAGTTGCTTCAGCTTTTTGTGTCCTTCTTCGGTTTAAACCAACACCTGCAGTTCCTTCTTACACATTGAATACACGCTTGCTATTTTTAGAATGCTTTGACATTGCATTTTATGTTGCATAACATGTCGCAAAATCTATAAAAAATTAAAACTATATTACATCAAATGTAAAATATCAAGACATCAGTCTGAAGAAGGGTCTCGACCCGAAACGTCACACATTCCTTCTCTCCAGAGATGCTGCCTGACCTGCTGAGTTACTCCAGCTTTTTGTGATACCAAGACAAATTTAAATATTAAAACTAGATATTCAGATTGTGTAGAAGCATGGCCAACAGGGGTTTACAAAGGCATCAGGAGTATATTCAATGTGTAAACAATTTCATAAGTTCATAAGTCAAAGGAGCAGAATTAGGCCTTTGGCCCATCAGGTCATGGCTGATCTATTTTTGCCTCAACCCCATTCTAGTGGCTTCTCCCCATAACCCCTGACACCCGTACTAATCAAGAACCTATCTATCTCTGCTTTAAAAATATCCATCGACTTGGCCTCCACAGCTCTCTGTGGCGAAGAATTCCTCAGATTCACCACCCTCTGACTGAAGAAATTCTTTCTCATCTTTCTAAAGGTACGTCCTTTCATTCTGAGGCTATGGCCTCTGGTCCTAGACTCTCCCACGAGTGGGAACATCCTCTCCTTTCTACATCCACTCTATCAGGGCCTTTCACTATTTCCTCTCTTGCACAGTATCTTTAACAATTGCACATTGCAATTTTGTGTCAGTTAATACTTGCTGAGTTAGTCCAAGAATTTATAGTTGCGACTTCAAAATGTTGCTTTGTCTTTGTTCCACACTATGGAGTCCAACGTATGAACCTACTGCTTCCGGTGCACAGTTTGAGAGGAAACTATTGCTCTCCCGAGTCTGTTTTTCCTGCTCATATATTATGGCTACACAGTGGATCCAATGTCTGTCAATAAAGATCATTTCTACAACAGTCCAACTGCATGAAATATGTGGATTTCAAATCTCCAGTGCTGATTAGGATAAGTGTTTAGTTTAGTTTAGTTTAAAGATACAGCGCGGAAACAGGCCCATCAGCCCACCAAGTCCTCATCATCCAGCGATCCCCGCACACTAACACTATCCTACACACACTAGGGACATTTTACATTTATACCAAGCCCATTAACCTACAAACCTGAACGTCTATTGGAGTGTGGAAGGGAACTGAAGATCTCGGAGAAAGCCCACGCAGGTCACAGGGAGAACGAACAAACTCCGTACAGACAAGCACCCGTAGTCAGGATCGAACCCGGGTCTCTGGCGCTGTAAGGCAGCAACTTTACCGCTAGGCCACCGTGCCACCCTTGGAAAAACGTCATTCCAAAACACGGGATAGTTACGCTCCAGGAAAAAGACATTTGTCTGACCAAGTCCATCCACACACTCTACTGGCTTTGGATGGAAGAAGTGATTACCTACCAAGGCTTCACCAAATAAAGAAGACACAAAGTGCTGGAGTAACTCCAGCACTTTGGAGTAAATGGAGTAAAACCATTGGAAAGACTGGGCTTGTATTCATTAGCGTTTAAAAGGATGAGCAGGGATCTTATAGAGATGGTATAAAATTATAAAAGGACCCGACAAGTTAGATGCAGGAAAAATGTTCCCAATGTTGGGGGAGTCCAGAACCGGGGGCCACAGTCCAAGAATAAAGGGGAGGCCATTTAAAACTGAGGTGAGAAAAAACATTTTCACCCAGAGAGTTGTGAATTTGTGGAATTCTCTGCCACAGAAGGCAGTGGAGGCCAATTCATTGGATGAATTTAAAAGAGAGTTAGATAGAGCTTTAGGGGCTAGCGGCATCAAGGGATATGGGGTGAAGGCAGGCACGGGTTACTGGTTGTGGATGATAAGCCACGATCACAATGAAGGGCGGTGCTGGCTCGAAGGGCCAAAAGGGCTCCTCCTGCACCTATTTTCCATGTTTCTATGTTTCTATGTAACTCAGCAGGTCAGGCAGCATCTCTGGAGAATATGTATAGGTAATGTTTCTGAATGGGGCCTTTCCTCAGACTTTAACACAGTTAAATTTAGTTTTGTTCATGGTCACGTGTACCGGGGTACAGTGAATAGCGTGCTATCCAGTCAGCGGAATGACTATACATGATTACAATCAAGCTGTCCACAGTGTACAGATACAGGAAATAGGGACTAATGTTTAGTGCAAGATGAAGTCTTAGGGCCTCCAATGAAGGACATGATAGGCCAAGAAATATTTCTTCCTCATTGCTTTAAATAATTAAAAATGATTAAAAGCAAAATAAGTTAGGAGCAAATAATTTTAAAACACTGAAGCACAATATGACAAGTCAAGAGTAAATAGATAATCCTTTGCCTCCCAATTTTCTTATTGTGAATCCATATTCAAATCTTCAATCAGACAAAGGATCATGGATGGACACAAAATGCTGGAGTAACTCTAAGAGACAGGCAGCAGTCTGAAGAAGGATCTCAACCCCAAACATCACTCGTTCCTTCCATCTGAAAATGCTGCCTTTCCCACTGAGTTACTCCAGCACTTTTTAGTTTTAGTTATAGTTATAGTTTAGTTATAGAGATACAGCGCAGAAACAGGCCCTTCGGATCACCGAGTCCGCACTGACCAGCGATTCCTGCACATTGACACTACCCTACACACACTACGTACAATATTACACATACACCAAGCCAATTAACCTGCATTCCTGTGTGCCTTAGGAGTGTGGGAGGTAACTGAAGATCTCGGAGAAAACCCACGCAGGACATGGGGAGAACGTACAAACTCCGTACAGACAGCACCCGTAGTCGAGATCGAACCCGGGTCTCCGGCGCTGCAAGCGCTGCAAGGCAGGAACTCTACCGCTGCGCCACCGTGGCCACCCACATC
>NW_027601293.1:75928-158625 GCF_053455715.1 Rhinoraja longicauda
CTGCAGACGCCAGATTAAACCGAAGATAGACGCAAAAAACTGCAGCAGCAGCTCAGCGGGACAGGCAGCATCTCTGGAGGGAAGGGATGGGTGACCTTTCGGGTCGAGACCCTCCTTTGACCAGGCTGAAGAAGGGTCTCGACCCGAAACGTCTCCCCATTCCTTCTCTCCAGAGATGCTGCCTGTCCCGCTGAGTTACTCCAGCTGTTTGTGATACCTTCGATTTGCACCAGCATCTGCAGTTATTTTCCTACACAAATTTTAGTGCCACATCCTTGTATATGCATATACTTGGCCAATAAACTTATTCATTCATTTATTCATTCATTCATCTTTTCCTGAGCATAAAATCACCCCTTGACAATGTAGTTTGTGGCCAAGGTATTTTTCTTGGACGTGCTGCCATTCCTGCTTGTTCGTGTGGTACAGTGGGTATTCTCAGAGACTCAGTCAACACTCTTACCCTCCTTCCTACCTTGCTTCTCGGATACAGGGGGCCTCAAAGTCTTCCCCTGCCAATGTCTGTATTAGAATCCTTCCCCAAAGTCATCTTACATATAACCAAGAAACTTGATATATGTACAAGGTGAAAAAGATTAGTTTAGTTTAGTTTCAGGGTCAGGCAGCATCTCAGGAGCACAGGGATAGGTGACGTTTCGGGTGGTGCCGCGCCATAGACCCAGGATCGATCTTGACTACGGGTGCTGTCTGTACCGAGTTTGTACGTTCTCCCTGTGGCTGTGCGGGTTTTCTCCGGGTGCTCCAGTTTCCTCCCACACTCCAAAGACATGCAAGTTTGCAGGTTAATTTGCTTCTGTAAATTGTAAGTTGGCCCGAGTGTGTAGGATAATTTTGGGAGGAGAATGCAGGAGAATGGGGTTTCAGAGGGAGAGACAGATCAGCCATGATTGAATGGCA
Organism: Rhinoraja longicauda; assembly: GCF_053455715.1. Classification (NCBI taxonomy): domain Eukaryota; kingdom Metazoa; phylum Chordata; class Chondrichthyes; order Rajiformes; family Arhynchobatidae; genus Rhinoraja; species Rhinoraja longicauda. The sequence goes on from NW_027601293.1 coordinate 76,847, forward strand.
GAGTGGACTTGATGGGCCGAATGGCCTAATCCTGCTCCTGTCACTTATGATCTTATGGTCTTATCATCGTGCACGTGGTGATTGTTGGTCGGAGAGGACTCGTTTGCCGAAAGGGCTCGTTTCCGCACTGCATCTCTGAACTCCAATCTCTAAAAAAGATCAAGCTTAGAAGCAGGCCCTTCGACCCACCAAGTTCATGCCAACCATCGATCACCTGCTCGCGCTAGTTCTTCCTTATCCCACTTTTGCATGCACTCCTGAGTAGAATTACTGGGGGCAATTTCTACAGAGGTTAATTAACTACAAACCTGCCACAAACCTGTGTTATGGGAGGAAACTGGAGCATCAGGGGGAAACCCCATGGTCACAGGGAGAAACTCCACACACACCTTACCCTGAAGTCGAGATTGAACCCAGGCCTCCGGCTCTGTGAGATAGCAGCTCCACCACTACACCACTGTGCTTGTTCTGATAGTGGAGAACATTCTGAGTGTTTCTCCCAGTACCCTTATTTTTCTTCCAACATTGCTTCTAAGGATACAGGGGCCCCAAAGCCTTCCCCTGCCAATATCTGCATTAGAATCCCTCCCTAAATTTATCTTCCAAATAAACACGATACTTGATGTATGCACAAGGTGAAGAAGTTTAGTTTAGTTTATTTTTGAGATAACGCAAGGAAACAGGACCTTCGGCCCACCGAGTTCGTGCCAACCAGCGATCACCCTGTCCACTAGAACTCTCCTACACACACACTAGGGACAATTTATAACTTTTACCGAAGCCGATTAACCTACAAACCTGTACGTCTCGGAAGTGCGGTAAGAAGCTGGAGGAAACGGGGAAAGCCCACGTGGTCACGGGGAGAGCGTACAAACTCCGTCCAGACAGCGCCCGTAGTCAGGATCGAACCCGGGTCCCTGGCGCTGTGAGGCAGCGACTCTACCAGTGGTATAGAAGCATTTTGTGAGGTATGAGTTCAGAAATGTCTTTGAATCTTAAATCTTTTATAGGGACCACGTGAGCGCATGCTAACAGGAACAGTTTGATCTTCTACTCATGTTTATAGTAAAGTGGCAGCTTGCTAACTGTTGCAGACAGTAAATAGAGACCGAAATGTTCCCGATCGGGTGAAACCTCCTCGTCCAGCTCCAGCAAAAGGAAAGCAATTCTTGGAACTGAGTAAGGCAGTAGCCCTGAGCTACAGAGAAATGATTAGGTCCCCTGGAGGATGCTAGTTACAGGGATTTCTAAGATAACTTTACATATCAGGTGATATCATCAGTGGCTGAAAAGTAAACAGGGGTGTCAGAAGTAATTTGGCAAATATTTTGATCACTGTGGTGGTTGCTTTTGAAATGCTACCATGTTTTGCTATGGCATTTTGTTTTATAAATGAGAATGATTAACCATTTTGTTAAAACTAAATGGCTTCATTGTTGTGTTTTAGCCATCAAAATGACTGGATAATGCACACTTGCCATGTGTGCTCTCTGCCCCCCCACCTGCTTGACTTTCCTCGCAGGTGGTTAGAAAGTTGGACATCATATAACGCCACGCTGTAATTAATGCAGAACGCGCCATCTAAAGCCTCTGGCGCAGAGTGTTGGAGGATCATAGTGAGGCTCACTGGAAATTGGAGGAACAGCACCTCATATTTCGCTTGGGCAGCTTGCCGCCCAGCGGTATGAACATTGACTTCTCCAACTTTAGATAGTTTCTCTGTCCCTCTCTTCCCCTCCCCTTCCCAGTTCTCCCTCTATCTTCCTGTCTCCACCTATATCCTTCCTTTGTCCCGCACCCCCCGACATCAGTCTGAAGAAGGGTCTCGACCCGAAACGTCACCCATTCCTTCTCTCCCGAGATGCTGCCTGACCTGCTGAGTTACTCCAGCATTTTGTGAATAAATACCGAAGATACCGAAACATTGAAAATTAGAAAATAGGTGCTGGCGTAGGCCATTCGGCCCTTCGAGCCAGCACCGCCATTCAATGTGATCATGGCTGATCATCCAAAATCCCTGTTTTTTTCCCACCTCCCTTGATTCCCTTAGCCCTAAGAGCTAAATCTATCTCTCTCTTGAAAACATCCAGTGAATTGGCCGCCACTGCCTTCTGCGGCAGGAAATTCCACTGTGGCAGTTATATTGTTATAAAATACTGTTCTTCATTTGAGTAGGATCACAATTCCTCCATGCCCAAAGACAGTGGCACGGTTTGGGTGGCACGGTGGCGCAGCGGTAGAGTTGTTGCCTTACAGCGCCAGAGACCTGGGTTCGATCCTGACTACGGCATGCACATTTGTACATTCTTCCTGTGACCGCATGAGTTTTCTCCGGGTGTTCCAGCTTCCTCCCACACTCCAAAGACATACAGGTTTTCTAGGCTAATTGGCTTGATAAAATTGTAAACTTGTGCCCAGTGTGTGTAGGATAGTGATAGTGTGTGGGGATCGCTGGTCGGCGTGGACTCGGTGGGCCGAAGGGCCTGTTTCTGCGCTGTATCTCTGAACTAAACTAAAAGAAACCGAACTAAACACCCTCCGTTAACCAGCCTCTGCATGTTCCCCTTGTTCATACGGCAGCCTTCATGTTTTAGATTGTATATTGTTATTTGAAGAATCTCAACAGATGTGTAAAGAAATACTCAATCATAATTCGAATTGGTTCTTGAAAGGCCGCTGTGACATATGCATTGTAGTGTTGAGTGTAGTTGTTATCGCAAGGTCAGTGGTCAGTCGGACGGAAGAGCTGGTTGTTGATCTAAGCAAGCGGGGCCGAGGGTGAACACCAACCAGCCTGTCCTCATCAAAGGAGCTGCTGTGGTTGCCAGCTCCAGGTTCCTCAGCATCCATCTTCCCCTGCAACCTAACCTGGTCCCATCACATCGATGCGGTGATCAAGAGAGGTATTTACTTTCTTAGGCATCTAAAAATGTGTAACATATCCATGAGAATTCTGAGATTAATTTAGTTTAGAAACATAAACTACAGTGCTGGCTCGAAGGGCCAGCAACGTACACTGGCCATTCACTTGGTGCTGGCTCGAAGGGCCAAATGGCCTCCTCCCGCACCTATTTTCTATGTTATTTTTAATTTTTTTTATAAAGTGGAAACGGGCTGTTCAGCCCACCGAGTCCGCACCGACCAACGATCAGTTATCCCACTACATTAGTCCTATGTTATCTCGTTTTCACACACTACACACCAGAGGGCAATTTACAGAAGCTAATTAATCTACAAACCTTGCATGTGGGAGGAAACCGGAACACCCAGAGAAAACCCAAGTGTTCAGGGATATGGACCAAACGCAGGCAGGTGGGACTAGTGTAGCTGGGACATGTTGGCCGGTGTGGGCAAGTTGGGCCGAAGGGCCTGTTTCCACGCTGTATCACTCAATGACTCCATGGTCACACGGAGAACGTACAAACTCCGTGCAGACACAGGGTTGCCAACTATCTCACTCCCAAATACGGGACAAGGTGACGTCACCGCCCCGCGCCCCACATGACCTCGCCCAGCCAGCGGCCACGTGCTCCCGCTCCGCCAAATTTTCTTTTTCTTCAGATTTTTAAACTTTTATTATTAAATTCGTATCTTCTGTAGGAAAAAGAAATTCCGTGCATACATCTACATTATTTTAATCAATGTCGTTTCTGCATAAAAATCAAGATCCATTTCCTGCTTTGCTCAGACTGATTCCAGGCGCCATCGTCAGTGATGCAGTTTGCTTTACTTTGCCCGGTTCAGAACTTGCTCAGTACTTTCCCTGTGGTCGGGGCTTTGACGTACCGTAAAGTATGAAAGGACTTTATACTCACAAACTGGAGAACTGGAGCTGCTAGTGTTGCAGCCACTCGTACAAGTTGAACCGCAGTGCCAACCTTGCTGATAAAGGTTGGTTTTAATTGGGCATTAGCATGACACCGGTTGAAATATTTGCTCAGTGTTCTTGGTGCTGGAACTGTTCGGTATCTAATATGTTTATTTATTTATTTATTCGTGTCATCACACGACTGTTTGCCAATAGCGAGCAAATTTTAGTGCCAGGTATCACAAAATGCAGGAGTAACTCAGCGGGTCGGGCAGCATCTCTGGAAAGAAGGAATGGGTAACGTTTCGGGTCGAGACCCTTCTTCAGACCGAAGTGGGGTCTCGACCTGAAACGCCACCCATTCCTTCTCTCCAGAGATGCTGCCAGACCCGCTGAGTTACTCCAGCATTTTGTGATACCTTCGATTTGTACCAGCATCTGCAGTTATTTTCCTACACAAATTTTAGTGCCACGTCGTTGGTCTCTGCAGGATCCTTTACAGTGCATGTGTCGTGCAGCATGTCGCAGCTCAGGAGGTGTTCCATAGTCTGGAGGCCCCGTCTGCACTCGCAGTCTGCCGTATCTTCAGTATATCCCCACTTCAGCATGTTCGGTTTGCTCCTCCCCATGTCTGTCCGCAGTCTGCTGAGACTGCGCCAGGTTATCCACGGCTGGTCGGAACCTGGTGGGAGTTTCTCAGAGGGATCGATTGCCGTGTGAATGTCCTCCGGAGACTTTATCTAGTCTCCCTTCCCAGAGTTTGAGCCTTCTGGACCATGCACTGCAGTACAGGGGATGTACAGAAGAGAGGAACCTAATATAGAAGGTCACTGCAACCAAAATGACATCTCGCATGAGAACCATAACAGTGCGAGGAGCTGGAATAAGCTCAAGACACGTGAGACTGACGTACAGAACACCGATCAGAATTGTGTCTGCTCATGGGTCCAGGGCACTCCCCAAAGCCCACTTCTGATTCGCCCAGTTTTGTGCAATGTAGCCATTCAAGAGACCAGTAATGGCCACCAAGGTAAAAAGACCAAGGGCGAGGTTGAATTCTTCTTCCACTATTAGGTAACCCAAGTATGGTGACAAGAGGTTTCGGGTCGAGACAATAGACAATAGACAATAGGTGCAGGAGTAGGCCATTCGGCCCTTCGAGCCACCACCGCCATTCAATGTGATTATGGCTGATCATTCTCAATCAGTACCCCGTTCCTGCCTTCTCCCCATACCCCCTGACTCCGATATCCTTAAGAGCTCTATCTAGCTCTCTCTTGAAAGCATCCAGAGAATTGACCTCCACTGCCTTCTGAGGCAGAGAATTCCACAGATTCACAACTCTCTGACTGAAAAGGTTTTTCCTCATCTCTGTTCTAAATGGCCTACCACTTATTCTTAAACTGTGGCCCCTGGTTCTGGACTCCTCTTTCTTCAGACTGATTGTAGTGGGGGGGGGGTGGAGAAGAAAGCTGGAAAAAGGGGACAGGCAGGACTGAGGGTGTCCGAATATGTTGAGGGAGGAACTGCAGATCTTGATTACACCGAAGATAGACACCATATGCTGGAGTAACTCAGCGGGTCAGGAAGCATCTCTGGAGAGAAGGACCCGAAACATCACCTATTCCTTTTCTCCAGAGATGCTGCCTGACCCGCTGAGTTACTCCAGCACTTTGAGCCGTTTCTTGTGTAGTAACCACTCTTTGCTGTACAGGCGATCGTCATACACCACCACTATCCCACACACTGGGGGCGATTTACAACTTTATTTACCGAAGCCGATTAACCTACAAACCTGTACGTCTTTGAAGTGTGGGAGGAAACCGGAGCTGCCGGGGAAAACCCATGCGGACAGCGCCCGCAGTCAGGATCGAACCCGGGTCTCCGGCGCTGTGAGGCAGCAACTCTACCGCTGCTTGGGGTTTATCCCAGGTGCTCCGGTTTCCTCCCACGTTCTGAAGACTTACAGACATGTAGGTCAATTGGCTTTGGTAAAGATTGTAAATTTTCCCTGACATTTAGGATTAGTGCTAGTGTGCGGGGATTGCTGGTCGGCATGGACTCGGTGGGCCGAAGGGCCTGTTTACGCGCTGTATCTCTGAACTAAACTAAACTAAAAATCTGGAACAGTGGAAGTGTTTTGTTCTCCAGCTAGGTAACATTTATCTTGCGTGCGATAGTTCTGGAAATGCAAAGGAAACGGATACCATACTGGCACGTTCCAGGCTGTAAGTAGTTTACAGTTCTCAAAGCAATGACAGAACACCATTAATTGAATGTTGCTGCTGCCCTCGTTTGTCTCGCCAGCACTTCATCTAGAGTGAAGTGAGATTTCGACTGACTGCTGAAAGGTTAACTAGTCTCTCTTCCCTGCGTGGGTCAGGCCCAGAGAAAAAAAAAAAGGATCAGGGTCCACTGATAAAGCTGGTGATTTACTGCGCTGAGCTCTGGCTGCACAAGGACTATTAAATCCCCAGACTGAATTCTCACGAAGACTACTGCTGCATGCATGTAGCCCACAGGCGCAGCGGTAGAGTTGCTGCCCCACACCGCCGGAGACCCGGGTTCCATCCTGACTGCTGGTGCTGTCCGTACGGAGTTTGCACGTTCTCCCCGTGACCTGCGTGGGTTTTCCCCGGGTGCTCCAGTTTCTTCCCACACTCCAAAGACGTGCGGGTTTGCAGGCTAATTGGCTTTGGTAAATGGTAAATTGCCCCTTCTGTGTGGGGTCGTGCTAGTGCGTACGGGGATCTCTGACCGGTGCGGACTCAGCGGGCTTCCAGCTTTTTTTCACGCCTCCCCCTTGAAGGATCCCGACCCAAAAACATCATCTATCCACGTCGTCCAGAGATGCTGCCTGACCCACTAAGGAGGTTCAATGTATGCACGCACATTTTGGATCTGAAGTGATATACCCAACACATTGAGCCAGGGGTGTAAGAGATATTTCTTAGGCATGGATCAATGCTAGGCCTTTGTCCTTGCGGTTCCCAATATTAACCTCCTCCACAGTGGTGCAGCGGCAAAGTTGCGGCCTCACAACACCAGAGATCCGAGTTCGATCCTGACTACGGGTGCTGTTTGTACGGAGTTTGTACCTTCTCCCCGCGACCCCATGGGTTCCCTCCCACACTCCAAAGATGTACAGGTTTGTAGGTTAATTTGCCTTTGGTACAAATTGTGCATTGCTAACTGTGAAATAAACAAAAGTGGCAGAGAGGTAGTGCATCTCTGTGGAGCCTTGGGCCTATATATAGTTAATGGTAGGTTCAGAGGGGACTCGATGGGCAGGATAGTGTTAGTGTGCAGGGATCGCCGATCGATCCGGACTCAGGTGGTGAATCTGTGGAATTCTTTCTGTGGAAGGTTTGGATAGAGTGGATGTGGGGAGGATGTTTCCACGAGTGGGAGAGTCAAGGTCATAGCCTCAGAATTAAAGGACGTTCTTTTAGGAAGGAGATGAGGAGAAATTTCTTCAGTCAGAGGGTGGTGAATCTGTGGAATTCTTTGCCACAGAAGGCTGTGGAGGCCAAGTCAGTGGATATATTTAAGGCAGAGATAGATAGATCCTTGATTAGTACGGGTGTCAGAGGTTACGGAGAGAAGGCAGGAGAATGGGGTTAGGCGGGAAAGATAGATCAGCCACGATTGAATGGCGGAGTAGACTTGATGGGCCGAATGGCCTAATTCTACTCCTATCACTTATGACCTTATGACTCGGTGGGCTAATAAATCCAATCAATTACCTCATCTGTGATCTAACTTTAATTTGAACGAGTCATGGGAACAGTGATGCCTCTTTAAGTTCTGCACGAACTGGCAAGTGTGGGAAAAGTAATCAAGATCATTTTCAGTAGTTTCAGTTTCAGTAGTTTATTGCCACTGAGGCAAGGAAAAGCCACTGAAGTCCGATCAAAGATAGCCCGAGGGTCTTCTCAAGACCTTTGAGGTGGATAGTAGTTCAGCTCTGCTCTCTGGTTGCGGTAGGGTGGTCCAGTTGCCTGATAACAGCCGGGAAGAAACTGTCCCTGAATCTGGATAGTGTGTGTTTCCACACTTCGGAATGGAAGAATATGTTCTTTACAAGTTGAGACAAGGAGCCTCATAAAGTAAGCTTCTGCCTCCACTGGTGCTGTCCAGACCTTCTTCTTAAATAAGAATATAACCATTATGTCGAATATAACCATTGCTCACAGTTTCCAGAAACTAATCTTACCACCAACCTTTTATTGGCTTGTGGCTGCAGTGTTCTCCCAATGGGTTGAACTGCGGGTTAGTTGAGGCCCCATTCGCAGGGCAGCAAGCAGGCGTCCCGCTCTGCTGCCTGACATCTGACCGAACCTCGTCAGAGCCCCGCTCAGTCTTTCCACCATCATCAAAGCCAGCCACCCATTGTTCAAACTCCATTAAACTCCAATGGAAGTGATCCGCTTATGAAATTGGACCAGGAATAGACTTAACAGGCCTTTGAGCCTGCACTACCATTTAATAAGTGCATGGTAGGCCCATCAACACCCCTCAGTGTGTCGAGAGGAACAGCAGATGCTGGTTTACACCAAAGATCAACGCAGTATGTTGGAGTAACTCAGCGGGTCAGGAAGCATCACCGGAGAGAAGGAATAGGTGACATTTATGGCCGAGGCCCTTCTTCAGTCTGAAGCCTGACCCGCTGAGTTAAATCAGCGGTATAAATATTGATTTCTCTAACTTCAAGTAACCCTTGCGTTCCCTCTGTCTCCGTTCTTCCCCCACCCTAGTCATCGTGCTAGTTTCACTGTCGTCCAGTTGCGTTTCACTGTTTGTATCACTCGTTATCGCCTAGCCCACAGCCAACAATGGACCATTGTGGGCTCCACCTTTCTTTTCATCATCGTTTTACTTTCTGCATGCACATCTTCCATTCATTTGTTCTGTATCTCTCTGTACCACTGTCAGTATCTCTCGTTCCCCTTTACCCCTGACTCTCAGTCTGAAGAAGGGTCTCGGCCCGAGACGTCACCTATTCCTTTTCTCTGACCCGCTGAGCTACTCCAGCTTTTTAGTGTCCAACACTCCTCATTGCATTGACTTTAACAACCGGTGCCTTTCATCTTGATTTTCCATCTTATATTAGCATCTCTGCTGACTATGTAACCTTACCTTCATCCATCAGGTCCTCAGTGACTGATTTGTTACCCGGACACCTCTCCTGTGTGCCGTCCATGACGCTTCCTCCTGTGTCTTTCTTCTTGAGCCTCTCTCCAGCTCTCAGCCTCTCCAGCTCTCACCCTGCGTCTATAAAACCTCTGCCGCTCTTGTTCCTCTGCAAAACCCCACGAGATCGTGTCCGCCTTGGCCGATATTATCCTTGCCGCTCCGTGGAAGTGTTCTGAGGGATAAGAAAATATTGTTGCAGAAGTAAAAGAGTTTAAAAGTGGCTTCCTCCCATCTGCAATGAATATTAATCACGTCCAGTGAACCGGGCTTGGTAATTTTAGTTATATTTGCATCGGTGAAAACCTTTGATCATGTCTGCAGACTCGAGCAAAAAATCGAAGTTTATTTTTTAATAAAAATCAGGTTGTGTTCCTTCTATATATTTTTTTTTAATAGACAACTGGGGTAAATTCTGAGTGTACATAGCGTCATACACCAGGGATTTCCACCGTGTGCCATTAAAAAGTGCAGCGGTCTCAGGTTGTGCATAAAGTCTACAGTTGGACAAGAATTACTTGTGTACATGCTCCTGAAAAAGATGTTGCTTCCTCAGATGTCTGGAGCCTGTGGTAAGGAGGTATGCAGGACCTCCAAAGCTATTAAGTTTTAACGCGCATATGGTTTCTGGGGAAAAACAAAATCCGAATGTTGGACCCAACCTCCTGAAAATTAGATATTTTCCACGGTTACGATTCTCAATGTCATTATATTTTTAAAAAACGGCGTTGATATTTTGTCGTTTACTTGCAGCGTCAGTCGATTGTCATCCTCCTCGGACCGAAGACAGACGGACCTTTTTGTTTGCTTGCGAGGCAGAGAGGACATACACAGTGTAAAGGAGATACCCATTTAAATTGTCCTGAGTTCGGTAATATGCCAGCATGCATTCCTGCTGCGTGTTAAGGCTCAGTTGCATAATGCTGCACAGGGAAAACCATCCCGTAGGTTCGGGTTGAAAATTGTGTTTGTACTTTGAGCTGCATTTACATAATAGACATGATGTAATTAAGTTTACTTGAATTTTCCACCATCTCTTCCCTTGGAGTCTCGGCCGATCGGGCTTGGGGGCTGGACGCTTTCCCTTCCAGCAGAGAACAACTCTGTGCTTTGCTGTTCTTTGGCATCCCGGTGACTCTAAAGATCTCAATAAAGATTTGCCCCAGCAATTGAAACAGCCTGTTTTCAGTGCACATCTTTGGAAACTGGCAGAAGGAACTGGGTCACGAGGCAGCTCTTTTCCAAAGTTCAAAACGGCTTATTCCCCTTGCGGTTAACAGTTTAGAAATATGCGGGCACAGACGGCCGTGGAGGTCAGATCGTCAGGTGTGCTTTCAAGGCGGAGATTTGACAGATACTTGTTTGGTACGGGCGGCAAGCAAGCAGGGGAATGGGGTTGAGAGGGAAAAATAGATCAGCCATGATCGAGCGGCACGGTGGCGCGGCGGTTGCTGCCTTGCAGCGCCAGAGACCCGGGTTCGATCCCGACGACTGGTGCTGTCTGTACAGAGTTTGCATTCCCCCTGTGACTGCGTGGGTTTTCTCCGGCCGCTCCGGTTTCCTCCCATACTCCAAAGACGTACGGATTTGTAGGTTAATTAGCTTCTGTAAATTGTCCCCAGTGTGTGAGATAGGGGTGGTGTATGGGGGTTTGCTGGCCCGGTGGGCCGAAGGGCCTGTTTCCACGCTGTATCTCTAAAGTCTAAAGTTTAAAGAATGAATGGCGGAGTAGAATCAATGGGCCGAATGGCCTACTTCTGCCACGAGCTATGAACTTATGAAGGTTACACGACCTCTCTGCTGAAGTGGTGCCAAGTTTGTAGATGGGGAATGAAGTCGATCCGGTGAAGCACATGCTCGATGCACACGGGAGCTTCATTGGGAAGTTCCTGGAGGTGCTGAGCCGAGGTGCTGCATATCTTCATGTGGGCAGAAGGTCAAGCAGAGGTATCAAAGACTTGTGTGTCCCCCCCCCTTGACGTATCTTCTCCCCACTCCCATCGGGCAGAAGGTACAGAAGCTTGAAACTGTGCACCCACCAAACTCAGGAACAGCTCCTTCCCCTCTTGATATCGTCTGAACGGGTCCTTCCATGAGCTGGGATACTGTCCGGTTCACTTCTACCCTATTGCGGACATTGGACTTTTTCCTGTGGAACTGGTGCGTTACAATGCAGAGAACCATATTCTGCATTCCGTATCGTTCCCTTTGCTCTACCAAAATGCTGGAGTAACTCAGCAGGTCAGGCAGCATCTCAGGAGGGACCTAATGGGTGACGTTTCGGGTCGAGACCCTTCTCCAGACTGATGTCAGGGGAGGGGGCGGGACAAAGATAGGATGTAGTTGGAGACAGGAAGACAGTGGGAGAACTGGGAAGAGGGATGGGGAAAGAGAGGGACAGAGGAGCTATCTGAATACCATTTAGAACGCAGATGCGGAAAAACTTTTTCTGTCAGAGAGTTGTAAATCTGTGGAATTCTCTGCCTCAGAAGGCAGTGGAGGCCAATTCTCTGAATGCATTCAAGAGAGAGCTAGATAGAGCCCTTAAGGATAGCGGAGTCAGGGGGTATGGGGAGAAGGCAGGAACGGGGTACTGATTGAGAATGATCAGCCATGATCACATTGAATGGCGGTGCTGGCTGGAAGGGCCGAATGGCCTACTCCTGCACCTATTGTCTATTGTCTATTGATTGGTACCAGCATCTACAGTTATTCTCCTGTCATTCTTAAGTATGGCTTGATTGAATTCATGTACAGTGTGATCTGATTCGATCGGACAGCATGTGAAGCAGAAGACACAGAAGCTTGAAACTATGCACCACCAAACTCAGTAACAGCCTCTTCCCTCTGTTATCAGGCTTCTGAGTGATTCATCCGTAAGCTAGGATACTGTCTGTTTCACCTCGACCCTACTGTGGGCGTTACACTTTGTCTCAGGAACTGATGCTCTACAATGCTGAGAACTATATTCCGCACTCTGCACCTTCCCCTTTGCTCCAGCTATTGTGCCTTGAGTTTGGCTGGATTGTATTTATGTATAGCATTAACCCTGTTTGTGTGGGAAGGAACTGCTGATGCTGGTTGACAACAAAGATCGACACAAAGTGCTGGAGCAACTCAGCGGGTCAGGCAGCATCTCCGGAGAGAAGGAATAGGTGACGTTTCGGTTCTTCCCCAGCAACGCCGCCTGACTCGCTGAGTGACTGCAGCATTTTGTGGTCTACCTTCCTTCGGTCTGACCTGATTTGTTTGCATAGCATGATGGAACAAAGCTTTGAGATTTTTAGATTTAGCGATACAGCGCAGAAACAAGCCCTTCGGCCCACCGGGTCCGCGCCGCCCAGCGATCCCCGCACACTAACACTATCCTACACACACTAGGGACAATTTTTACATTTGCCCAGCCAATTAACCTACATACCCGTACGTCTTTGGAGTGTGGGAGGAAACCGAAGATCTCGGAGAAAACCCACGCAGGTCACGGGGAGAACGTACAAACTCAGTACAGACGGCGCCCGTAGTCAGGATCGAACCTGAGTCTCCGGCGCTGCATTCGCTGTAAAGCAGCAACTCTACCGTTGCGCCACCGTGCCGTCATTGTACTTTGGAACGCCTGTTCGACACCGTGGAACAAATCAGAAGTGTAGTACATTCGGGAACTCATTTCTCAACCCAGATAGATCAACAGATAACATGCTGTCCCACGGATTTATAGTTGGTGCAGGTTTTCTGTTGGGGCGAAGGGGGGGGGGGGGGGGGGGGGGGGGAAGGGATTGGTTTGGAAGAAATATTATCAGCAGAAATTTTGTTCTTAAGTTATTAATTAAGGTGCATGAAGAGGATATTACCAGCTAGTCATCATCATGGTTCATCTCTAATTTTCCTTTGAATTTAATGGTTTACTTATAGCTCAGTGTTTGAAATAGCACATAAAAGCAGAAGAGGAAAGTTTAGCAGATTTTCAGGACATCGGTTCATTATTTACTATGTTCATCCGTGCAAGGTACAGCGAAGAGCTTCAGTTTGTGTGCGATCAAATCAAAGAAAAGGCAGCACGTGAATACAGTCCGAAGAAGGGTCTCGACCCAAAACGTCACCCATTCCTTCTCTCCAGAGATGCTGCCTGTCCCGCTGAGTTACTCCAGCATTTTGTGTCTGTCGTCAATCCAATCAAAGACTTTCACAGAGCGCAAAGGCATTTGGTGAAGTTTATTTGTTGGTCTGCTAGTTAACTCCAGATTTATTTATAATACTCGTATTTAAATTCTTTGTGATCGGATTATAGACAATAGACAATAGGTGTAGGAGTAGGTCATTCAGCCCTTCGAGCCAGCACCGCCATTCAATGTGATCATGGCTGATCATTCTCAATCAGTACCCCGTTCCTGCCTTCTCCCCATACCCCCTGACTCCGCTATCCTTAAGAGCTCTATCTAGCTCTCTCTTGAATGCATTCAGAGAATCGGCCTCCACTGCCTTCTGAGGCAGAGAATTCCACAGATTCACAACTCTCTGACTGAAAAAGTTTTCCTCATCTCCGTTCTAAATGGCCTACCCCTTATTCTTAAACTGTGGCCCTTTGTTCTGGACTCCCCCCAACATTGGGAACATGTTTCCTGCCTCTAACGTGTCCAACCCCTTAATAATCTTATACGTTTCGATATGGAACTCGTGGTCCTCTTTCAATGGGACACCAATGGAATTGGTTGCACTGAAGTGGTGCAGTGGTGTTGTGGTGAAGTTAGCTACCCAAACCACAATACCACCCCACCAATCCGGTGCGGCCTCCCTCATTGACGAAACCTCATTCTTTCCTCATTCGGTCGTAGATCACTGGAACAGTCAGCAAGACTGAAGACTACTGCTTACACAGAATGGTTTTGGGCTTCAGCGTGCAGCTCAGCAGTAATCTCCGACCATGGGCGAGTGAGCTGTGCACAGCCAGGCTGATTTTTCACCTGCCTCCAGTCTTCCGTCGGAGTCTGACATAAGCGCACGGCAGTGGCAAAGTTTCTTTGCTGACTTATTGGCGAGTTAGTAATATTTCGCAAAGATTTTGTGCATTTTTAAGAACAAATTTATGGTTATTTTTTTAATATCTCTCTATGCTATAAGATAAATTAATGTTTGAAGTCATCATCTAGCCAGCTATCATTGTGGGAGCACTGCAGAAATTGTCGAGCACGGTCTTTGATTGTTAATATTTGTTTAATTTTTAAATAGAAGGAGAGGTTGGAAAATGTTCTTTATTTTCTCTCACCCCAACAAAACTAATCAATTCATTTCATTTCAGCGTCTGTGTGTATGTATGTGTGAGAGAGAGTGAGTGAGAGATGCCAGCACGGTGGCACAGTGGTAGAGTTGCTGTCTTACACTGGCAGAGACCCCGGTTCGATCCTGACTACGGGTGCTGTCTGTACGGAGTTTGTACGGTCTCCCTGTGACCGCGTGGGTTTTCTCCGGGTGCTCTGGTTTTCTCCCACATTCCAAAGACACGCTGGTTTGTAGGTTGAAGATAGACACAAAAAGCTGGACTAACTCAACGAGCCAGACAGCATCTCTGGAGGATCCTTCTTCAGGGTCTCATCCCGAAACGTCACCCATTCCTTTTGTCCAGAAATGCTGTCTGACCCGCTGAGTCACGCCAGCTTTTTGTGTCTATCTGCGGTTTAAACCAGCAATTGCATTTCCATTACCACAGATTTGTAGGATAATTGGCTTCGGTAGAAATTGTAAAGTGTCGCTGTTGTAAATGTGTAGGACGGTGCTAGTGTCTGGCATGATCGCTGGTCGGAGCGGAATCGATGGGCCGAAGGGCCTGTTTCCGCATTGTATCTCTAATAAAAACTGTAGACTCAGTAGGCCAAAAGTAAGATTACCGCATCACAGGAATAAATGCTACATGGGTTGAACTGGAAGAATATCTCATGACCAAAGACTAAGCCATGAACAGAGTTGACATTTATTTTAAGTAGAAAACATTTGAGGGAACACCACTTTGCCAAAATATCAATCTGTCTGTAATACAGTGTGGGGCAAAGCCATGATTATCATGTTGTTGAACCAGTCTGCTGAAGACTATGCTTGGTATTCGGACAATGCAAAAAGCACAGACCATCACTTTTATTAAATTAGGAGTAATTGCTCAATTTTTCCGCAGTGGGAGATAGCCTTTTAAAAAGATTTAACTATTAAAATAGATCGATAATAAGCAGTTCATTAGCTAACTGATTTATAAAAACAAACACTACCAGCTTCCAAGTTTATTTTGCAATAGCCCCGACCAGAAATCTTTGCAACCGATGAACCGCTGCCAAAGAAAAGTGTGAAGAAATAAAAACAAACAGCCAAATTTCCTCTTTCTTTTTTTTTCCTTGCAGTAATGAAGCGACACTGTTTGTGTTTGGTTGGTTCAGAGACAAGGTCGGTAGCTCGGGAGTGCGGTGCGGGTCAATGCATCACCTGTGTTTGCCTTTCGGAGATTACTTAATGAAGAGTGCACAATGAGAAAAAGATGTGGGGGTTGACCTGCTAATAATTTGGTCTTTTCTCCTTTCTTGGTGATTACAGGTGACTGCTTCAGGGGGGGACCCTGGCAGATGGCTTCCATTATCCTTGGGAACTTGCCTCCAGTAAAGCCGTGTGTATAATTAAGGTCACGGGTAGAAATAGTTGGGTAAATTGGACGTCATTTCCTGTGTTAGCAACCTACATCTGGAGGCTAGGGCAAGAAAATAAAACGATTAAAAGCGAGCACACGGTAGCAAGGTGGTCACGTTGTTAGACTGGTATCCAGAGACTTAGATGACTGCTCCAAAGACCTCGGTTCAAAGTCATGTTGTGGCAGCTGGGGACTTCAAATTCAAATCAATAAATTTTGAAGCCGAAAACTAGTGACCATGAAACCACCAAATTGGTGCAGACACCATTCCTTCCTTCCCTGATGTTGAGTTTAGTTTAGTTTAGAGATACAACACGGACACAGGCCCTTTCGGCCCACCGGCTCCGCGCCGACCAGCGATCCCCGCACACTAACACCATTCTACACCCACTAGCTTTTGTTGCATGCCAACCAGTCAGCGGAAAGATGATTACAATCGAGTGGTCCACAGTGTACAGATAGAAGGATGAAGGGAATAACCTGTGGAGCCCGTCATTGGGTATTTTTAAGGCGGATTCTTGATTAGTAAGTGTGCCAAAGATTATGGGGAGAATGAAGGGGGATGGAGTTGAGAGGGAAAGATAGATAAGTCATGATTGAGAACAGCATCTCATATTTCACTTGGGCAGTTTACAACCCAGTGGTATGGAATTGATTTCTCTGCCTTCAAGTAATCCATGCAATCCCTCTCTCTCCATCCCTCCCCCACCCAAGTTGCACCAGCTTCTCATTCTCACCCAGCAGACAGCTAACAATGGTCTGTTGCCTTTACCATTGTTACATTTTTGCATATATTTCATTTGTTCTATATCTCTCTACATCACTGTCCATATCTCTTCTTTTCCCTTTTCCCTGTCTAGTCTGAAGGAGGGTGTCGACCCGAAACATCACCCATTCTTTCTCTCCAGAGATGCTGCCTGTCCTGCTGAGTTATTCCGGCATTTTGTGTCTATCTTCGGTTTAAACCAGCATCTGCAGTTCCTCCCTTCACAACATCTCTTGTTCTTGTCATCTATTCTGTTGA
Organism: Rhinoraja longicauda; assembly: GCF_053455715.1. NCBI lineage: Eukaryota > Metazoa > Chordata > Chondrichthyes > Rajiformes > Arhynchobatidae > Rhinoraja > Rhinoraja longicauda. Next base: position 93,533 of record NW_027601293.1, read on the forward strand.
GGGCAGAGGGCAAGGGCATCAAAATGGAAGGAAGGCATTGTCTTTTAAAACCCCCATCATCCTGATTTGGGCAAAAAGTCACATTGTAGCGACCATAGAGAATGGTCCAGGTCGTCGAACCCTCGGATTGGCCAGCGAGGTCACGTATGAACGCGACCATGGGGATTGGTCCAGGGAGCGACATCGCTGATTGGCCAGCGATGTCATGTGCGCGTTTGGCGCCCGAAATAGCCAGTTCGGCGAAGTCTTCGAAGAAGACAGTAAGTTTTTGATGGTTGTCCTTTACCTTGTTGTTTAACTCTGTATTCGAATATTGCGGCTGCAATAAACTTCCTTTACAACCAACAAGTTTTCGGACTCGCCATAACATCAACATTTCTTGCTCCTGCAAACCGATGAACAAGGGTCCCCTGCCTGAAACATTGCCTGTCCATTGCCTGCACAGAGGCTGCCTGACCCGCTGAGTTACTCCAGCACCTTGTGCTTTATTTTGTAAACCAGCATCTGCATGTCCTCATGTCTTCAAGCCAAAGTAAGTAGTGCAAGCTTGATAGTGCAAAGTTGAAACTTACGGAATAAACTCACTGAAACTTACAGAATAATGAAAGGCATAGATTGAGTGGATGTGGAAAGGACGTTTCCACTGGTGGGAGAGTCTAGGACCAGAGGTCATAGCCTCGGAATCAAAGGCCGCTCTTTTAGAAAGGAAGTGAGGTGGAACTTCTTTAGTCGGAGGGTAGTTAATCTGTGGAACTCATTGCCACAGAGGGCTGTGGAGGCCAAGATAGTGGATATTTTTAAGGGAGAGTTAGACAAATTGTTGATTAGAACGGGTGTCAAGGGTTATGGGGAGGAGGCAGGAAAATGGGATTAGGTGGCAGTGATCAGCCATGATTGAATGGTGGAATAGACATGATGGGCCGAATGGCCTAATTCTACTCCGATAACTTGTGAACTTGAGAAGTTTGTAGTAGTTCAGTACTGAGGTAGAGTTGTGGTTAGGGTTGTGCAGGATGGTTCAAGAGTCCGAAGGTTGAGTTGAGTTGCGATGTGTTTAGTTTATCGTCGTATGTGCAGTGAAGAGCTTTCACATCATAACATCTTTTACATCTTGTGCAAGAAAGCACTGCAGGTGCTGGTTTAAATCGAAGGTAGACACAAAATGCTGGAGTAACTCAGCGGGACAGGCAGCATCTTTGGAGAGAAGGGATGGGTGACGTTTCGGGTCGAGACACTCCCTCTGCCTGTCTCGATGAGTTTACTCCAGCATTTTGTGTCTATCTTTTACATCTTACCAAGTTAACATCTGGGTACTCCTAGGTAACTTTGCTAGAGGTGAATACTGCTAAAAACGCTTGCGAGATTCTTGATTAGTGACGGGGGTGCCAAAGATCATGGGGAGAAGGAAGGAGAATGGGGTCGAGAGGGAAAGAGACATCAGCCATGATTGAATGTCGGAGTCGGCTTGACAAAAGAAGCACTGAGGAAGATAAATGTCATAATTAAATGTGTGGAAAGGCATCGACCAGTGGTTCTTTTGTGGGCATCCTGTTAACGCTCCCTGTTAATTAAAAGCCAGCCAATGTCTCGGTGCGAGAAGTATCTTTGGCAGAGATAATGAAACCTGTTTCATCAGTTGGTGCTCAGGGCATTTCTTTGTCAGAGTGTGTCTGAGTGCTCCTTTGCTGGCGAGGAAATGGCCTTGGATTTCCTGGGGAGGATCTCAGCAGCTGGGCCATTGAACCCAGCGTCGCGATAAACAAAAATTTGAGTCAAACTACTGTTTCCGGAACTTGCAGCCATAGCAGCCAGCCTCCAAAAGACATAAACTTTGTCGACTATTAATCTTGTGTTGGCCAATCTCGTTTCTGACCAAGGATACAAGAGACAGCACACTGGAAGTCAGGGATGACCTTTTCCAGCTCGTAACGTGAAGAATGAGTCGACCCGGGCGCAGAGCCCTTTCATTCTACTGATGAAATTAATTGTTTCGACCTAGGCCGTCAGACAAGATTTGCTTTAGTGTCAGGTGGCCTTGAGAATGTGCAACAAAGCCACTTTCCCCCATTGAAGTCAGGTCACAATGTACTGAAAATATGTTGAGAATAATATTAGTATAATATGATTTATAATGTAATTTCTATATGTTGTAAATAATTTATGTATCATAAAAATAATTTGTGATTATTTATTTTTAATAATCACAAGAAGTAAAAATATTGAAATAAAAGAGAGAGAATATTTTTACTTCCTGTGATTATTAAAAATAAATAATTACAAATTATTTTTATGATACATAAATTATTTACAACGTATAGAAATTACATTATGAATTATATTATACTAATATTATTCTCAACAAATTTTCAGTACATTCTCTCTTTCAAAGTCAGCCTTGCAATGTTGAAAAGGACATTAACTTTGAGCCATATGGTTCTATGAATTCTTCTATAAATCATTTGAATGTCTGTGGAGGTTCATCTCTAAGTAAAAAGGCTCGATTTTCAATGGGTGCTCTTTCAGATAAACAGGGCGGCGGGGTAACACAATGGTAAAGTTGCTACCTTACAGCGCCAGACTCCCAGGTTCGACCCTGACTACGGGTGCCGTCTGTACGGAGTTTGTACGTTCTCCCTGCGACAGCTTGTGGTTTTCTCCAAAGATACTAGAGGAACATGATAGACCACTCGACCCTAAAAACCGTAGTGTGTCATGACGCCATTTTAGTAGGCAGAAACTTGCAGAAACATTTAAAAATAAAAATAACAAAAATCTGTGAATTGATAGATGAGATATATTCTGCATTTTAATGGTATCATCACACACACTGTTCCCCAAAGACACTGATTACACTGCGAGAGGCAGAGCGAACGGCGGGTTTTGCCTACTAAAATGGCTCCTTTGCGTACTACACTTCAGTATCGGCGATTTCAACGGAGTGGTCCATCTTGTTCCTCTCATATCTTTGGTTTTCTCCGAGTGCTCCGGTTTCCTCCCACATTCCAATTACGTGCAGGTCTGTTGGTTAATTGGCCTCTGTAACATATGCCTCGTGTGTAGTATAGAACCAGTGTACGGTGATCGTTGGTCCACGTGGATTCAGTGGGCAGGGGGGCATGTATCCACGCTGTAGCTCTAAAACTAAAAACGGTTAAAGATGGTTTTAATAGTGATAATTACATAGGTGCCCAAGGAACAGAGAGGGAAGCTGGAGTCCAACGGTAAAAATCTCTGTTTCTGTCAGGCTGCTAATGTTTTGTTTAGCTTAGTTTAGTTTAGTTTAGAGATACAATGTGGAATCAGGCCACCGAGTCCACACCAACTAGCGAACCCCACACATTAACACTACACACACTGGGGACAATTTACAATTTTTACAGAAGCCAATTAGCCTACAAACCTATAAGTCTTTGGAGTGTTGGAGCACCTGAAGAAAACCCACGCAGGTCACGAGGAGAACTACAAACTCCGCACAGACAGTACCCGTAGTCAGGATCGAACCTGGATCCCTAGCGCTGTAAGGCAGCAACTCTACTGCTACACCATTGGTTTGCCCAAATGGTTGAACCTAGATTGGAACCACGCTGCTTGCTTTGGACAAGAACACAGGCCAGGCTCCCAGTATTAATGTTCCACTGAACAAGCACTTTATAAACGCAGTGGTAGCCAAACAAGATGAGTGGAGCAATTTATTTGTCAATTGAGTCCGAAGAAGGGTCTCGACCCGAAACAACACCCATCCCTTCTCTCCAGAGATGCTGCCTGTCCCACTGTGTCACTCCAGCTTTTTGTGTCTACCTTCGGTTTAAAAACCAGCATCTGCAGTTCCTTACGACACAATTTATTTTCCACCTGCCACTTCTAAATTCAAACGAGGAGAGAAATTGTGACCTGCATCTCTTCCAGTGACCGTAGTGATCAATGACAAATTATGGGCACCGCCCCTTAGTTTAGTTTAGTTTAGAGAAACAGCGCAGAAACAGGCCCATCGACCTTCGAGTCCGCGCCACCCAGCGATCCCCGCACACTAGCACTATCCTACGCACACTAGGGACAATTAACATTTATACCAAGCCAATATTTGTCCCACCCCCGACATCAGTCTGAAGAAGGGTCTCGACCCGAAACGTCATCCATTCCTTCAACCCTCTCTGCGTTCTGCAGAGACCGTTCCCTCCGCAACTCCCTGGTCCACTCGTCCCTTCCTACCCAAACCACCCCAACCCCGGGCACTTTCCCTTGCAACCGCACGAGATGCAACACCTGTCCCTTTACCTCCCCCCTCAACTCCATCAAAGGACCCAAACAGTCTTTCCAGGTGAGACAGAGGTTCACCTGCACCTCCTCCAACTTCATCTATTGCATCCGCTGCTCTAGATGTCAACTTATTTATATCGGCGAAACCAAGCGCAGGCTCGGCGATCGCTTCGCTGAACACCTGCGCTCGGTCCGCATTAACGCAACTGATCTCCCGGTGGCCCAGCACTTTAACTCCCCCTCCCATTCCCAGTCTGACCTCTCTGTCATGGGCCTCCTCCAGTCCCATAGTGAGGCCCGCCGGAAATTGGAGGAGCAGCACCTCATATTTCGCCTGGGCAGTTTGCGGCCCGGTATGAACATCGACTTCTCCAACTTCAGATAGCTCCTCTGTCCCTCCCTTCCCCTCCTCCTTCCCAGATCTCCCTCTATCTTCCTGTCTCCACCTATATCCTTCCTTTGTCCCACCCCCGACATCAGTCTGAAGAAGGGTCTCGACCCGAAACGTCACCCATTCCTTCTCTCCCGAAATGCTGCCTGACCTGCTGAGTTACTCCAGCATTTTGTGAATAAACCTACAAACCTATACGTTTTTGGAGTGTGGGAGGAAACCGAAGATCTCGGAGAAAACCCACGTGGTCACGGGGACAAACTCGGTACAGTCGGCACCTGTAGTCAGGATCGAACCCGGGTCCCTGGCGCTGTAAGTCAGCAACTCTACTGCGCCACCTACAGATGATCTGTAGGCTTACACCAGCTGTGTTGGCTCATCACCAGCACAGATCACACTACTTCCTTGTTAGTGACAGAGAGAGGGGACATTGTCTTATCAGTTGTGAATTCCAAATTTTCAGATTATAGACAATAGACAATAGACAGTAGGTGCAGGAGGAGGCCATTCGGCCCTTCGAGCCAGCACCGCCATTCAATGTGATCAAGGCTGACCATTCTCAATCAGTACCCCGTTCCTGCCTTCTCCCCATACCCCCTGACTCCGCTATCCTTAAGAGCTCTATCTAGCTCTCTCTTGAATGCATTCAGACAACTGGCCTCTACTGCCTTCTGAGGCAGAGAATTCCACAGATTTACAACTCTCTGGCCGAAAATGTTTTTCCTCATCTCTGTTCTAAATGGCCTACCCCTTATTCTTAAACTGTGGCCCCTGGTTCTGGACTCACCCAACATTGGGAACATGTTTCCTGCCTCTTACGTGTCCAACCCCTTAATAATCTTATATGTTTCGATAAGATCCCCTCTCATCCTTCTATATTCCAGTGTATACAAGCCTAGTCGCTCCAGTCTTTCAACATATGACAGTCCCGCCATTCTGGGAATTAACCTAGTAAACCTATGGTGTACGCCCTCAATAGCAAGAATATCCTTCCTCAAATTTGGAGAGCAAAACTGCACACAGTACTCCAGGTGCGGTCTCACTAGGGCCCTGTACAACTGCAGAAGGACCTCTTTGCTCCTATACTCAACTCCTCTTGTTACGAAGGCCAACATTCCATTGGCTTTCTTCACTGCCTGCTATACCTGCATGGTTCCTTTCAGTGACTGATGCACTAGGGCACCCAGATCTCGTTGTACGTCCCCTGTTCCTAACTTGACACCATTCAGATAATAATCTGCCTTCCTATTCTTACCACCAATGTGGATAACCTCACACTTATCCACATTAAACTGCATCTGCCATGCATCCGCCCACTCACACTATTGACCAAGTCACCCTGCAACCTCATAGCACCTTCCTCACAGTTCACACTTGGCTTCTGCAACCTATTGTCACGCAAGCTCAATTGAATCCCACCGTAATATTTTGCCACTAAGAATGATCTTTCTTCAGAAGTACAGCCTGGAAACCGGCCCATCGGCCCACCGTGACCGCACCCGACCAACGATGGTCCTTCAGCCCACCGTGACCGCATCCCGACCAATCATGGCCCTTCAGCCCACCGTGACCGCACCCGACCAACTCCACTGCTGCGCCATAGTGCTGGCCTATAGAAAATCGTATTTCCCTCAGTGAAATGATCTATACCTGAGCTGAAGCTCTGATGCAGGCATTAATCTATCAGATGTACAGCACTTTGGTCAACGTGGGTTGTTTTTAAATGTGCTATACAAATAAAATTGACTTGACTTGACTTGACTTGACTTGACTATCAGATTTTCACTAGAGCTTTGTAAAAAGCAGCATTCAACTGAATAAGTAAGTAGACTTTTAGACTTTAGACTAGAGATACAGCACGAAAACAGGCCCTTCGGCCATCGGGTCCGCGCCAAGCAGCAATCACCCTGTACACTAACACTATCCTACACACACTGGGGACAATTGACAATTTCACTGAAGCCAATTAGCCTACAAACCTGAGGTAGACACAAAATGCTGGAGCAACTCAGCGGGTCAGGCAGCATTCTCCGGAGAGAAGGAATGGGAGACGTTTCGGGTCGAGACCCTTCTTCAGACTTGACCCGAAACGTCACCCATTCCTTCTCTCCAGAGATGCTGCCTGACCCGCTGAGTTACTCCAGCATTTTGTGTCTACCTTCGATTTAAACCTGCATCTGCCGTTCTTTCCTACCCTTATTAGTCAGTTATCTTGCCAGTTTAGCCATGATTTTGTGTGAAGTCATATCTCAGAAAGGACAGAGTGAAGCAGTGGTAGAGTCGCTGCCTCACAGCGCCAGAGGCCCTACACAACCTACAAACCCGTACGTTTTTGGAGCGTGGGAGGAAACCGGAGCACCCGGAAAAAACTCATGAGGTCACAGGGAGTACGTACACGTTCCACACAGACAGCGCCCGTAGTCATGATTGAGCCTGTGTCTCTGGCGCTGTAAAGCAGCAACACTACCGCTGCGCCACCGTGCCTTCGCGTGATGAGGTTGCAAAAGTCAGTACTGCACGGGATGAGCAGGGTCTGAAGGTAAAGATGGGTCTTCTGAGATCCCCTTCCAAATGTTTGGTGATTTCAGGCACCAGGGCTTTACAAGATATATTGTATAAACCAGGAAGTGGAAAACTGATGTCATGCCTGAGGCTTTGTTAGGAGAAGTTGTAGTACAATTGCCCCATGCTGATTGGAACCACCCTGTGGTTTTCCAGATTGCATTACGCAGTTCACTTAATCCAAACAACATTTCTCTTCGACTCTTCAAATCCTGTCACAGGTCCTCTGTCCTGAGCAGGGCCTGACCTGCGCTGGTCAAAGGTTGAAAAGGAAAAGATGTCTTTGCTGATTTTGCGACAGCTTATTTTGGTATTCCGACTCAAACTTCAGCTGAAGAAGCCATAAAATGTTCAACATTACAGGGCAGTAAAACAGAAATATTCCTTAAGCATACATTGAAACTGAACAGAGGACATAGAAGAATACAGCACAGGAACAGACCCTTCGGCCCAAGCTCTGACCAGGCGTGCTGTCTGTGCGGAGTTTGCACGTTCTTCCTATGACCTCGTGGGTCTTCTCCAGGTGCTCCGGTTTCCCTCCCACATTCAAGACATACAGGTTAAGTGGCTTTGGTAAGTCGCAAAATTGACCCTGGTGTGTGGGATAATGTGAGCGTGTGGGACAATCGCCGGTCGGCGCGGACTCGGTGGGACGAAGGACCTGTTTCCGCGTCGTATCTCTGAAGTCCAAAGTCAAAAGGAAACGGTGACTCCAGCCTAATGCTCCCACCTTTCCCACCCCAACAAGCATGGATGACGCATCGGGTAATGTTTCGGGGCGAAACCCCTTCCTCAGTCTCTCAGACGTCAGACTGAAGAAGGGTCTCGACCCGACAGCATTTTGTGCCTATCATCGGTGTAAACCAGCATCTGCAGTTCCTTCCTGCATATGGAAGTTGCACTGCCGAATATCACACCGTGAAATCTGTCAGTGCTGAAACTTCAAGCAGAGTTTTATTCCAAGTGAGGAAAAGCTTAAACTTTTGACTTCAGAATGTCAGAAGTAATCAGCTACTCGCTATTTTACGTACAATCCATCGGTAGGCATATTTTGGCTCAATAAATCAATGTTCCAGATTAGAGCTGGGGTGCAATGGGTGGCACGGTGGCGCAGCAGTAGAGTTGCTGCCTTAGAGCGCCAGAGACCCGGGTTCAATCCTGATTACTGGTGTTGTCTGTGTGGAGTTTGTACGTTCTCCCCGTGACCTGCGTGGGTTTCCTCCGAGATCTTCGGTTTCCTCCCACACTCCAAAGGCACACAGGTTTGTCGCTTGGTATAAATGTATAATTGTCCCTAGCGCATGTGGGATCGTGCTAGTGTGCAGGGATCTCTGGTCAGTGCGGACTCGGTGGGCCGAAGGGCCTGTTTCCATGCTGTATCTCTGAACTAAACTAAACTAAACCATAGCCAAAGTCGGCAAGGTTTGGTCCTCAGATATGTCACTTTTTTACCAGCAGTGCATCCAAAGATAAACAAACAAGGAACGGCCTAGGTTGCCTGAACATCTGCGAGAGGTTATGTTTTGATTTAATCTCTGTCACCATGTGTCTTGAATTCCAATAAATATACAGAGTGCCATTTGTGCTATTCCAAATATTTTACATCGGCTGTGTACTGACAGTCCTCACTTGTGCATTGCAGCTGACCTCTTAATAACATAACTCAACGTGCGATGTAATGCCAAAGGAAAGGAAATACAGAATGGCGTGAGGCTTTTGAGTCCTGAGATGGAGCTGTATGGGTTCCGCTTGTGTTGTGTAAAATGGCGGTGCGTACAGGCTCGAAGGGCCGAATGGCCTACTCCTGCACCTATTTTCTATGTTTCTATGTTGTGCACAGTTGCGGAGTGGTAGAGTTGCTGCCTTACAGCGCCAGAGACCTGGGTTCGATCCTGACCAGGGGGCGCTGTCTGTAGTAGGGAGTTTGTACGTCCTCCCCGTGACCCGCTTGGGTTTTCTCCGAGATCCTCCGTTTCCTCCCACTCTCCAAAGACGTACAGGTTTCTAGGTTAATTGGCTAGGTATAAATGTAAAATTGTCCCCAGTGTGTGTAGGGTAGAGTTAATGTGCTGGTCGGTGTGGACTCGGTGGGCCGAAGGGCCTGCTTCCGCGCCGTATCTCTAAACTAGACGAAACTAAACTAAACATTTGCCGTCACAGTTGACGTTTTTGTTCGAAACACTCCAGTAATGAGAATGTTGCTATCTCCAAGCTCGCTCCACTGCAACGAAAGTGTATTCGAAGCCTTCGTTCCAAAATCTGGGATTCATCAAGTTGATAAAGGAAGCCTTGGTCTGCCAGAAAACGTTGCAGATTATAAAGTTCGCCTGTACCCTGTTTCATCATGGCATTAGCAAAGTCACTAACGTCGGACAAATCTGTTTTTCTGATTGTCTCCATTGAAAGAGGTCATTCTAGTCTACCCAAATTCAAGATGGCTATCTACGTACTAAAGACGTGGTGGTGTCCAAGTCAGTATTCCTGAGAAATCAGGGCTGAGGCAGCAATGAAGTCATCAACATTATTCTCCATTTTGTCCCTAATTGTGGACTAATCTTGCCAAAGTGCCATAGTTGATGTGTAAGTCTGAGAAGCATTTGCAACCAATTATTTAAGGAACCTACTTTAAGAGAGAAGCCAGCGTTACTTTGTTTCTTTGCAAACATCACTCAGGTAAATGTTTTTCGTTTATTATTGCCGTGTTTGCTCAGTTTTGCAAGCTATCCGGTCAAATCATGTAATACTTCAATGCGATCAAGTCGACTCCAGTACAATAGGGAGAGCAAAGGGGAAGAAACAGAAATGGACACAAAATGCCTGGAGTGATTCAGCGGGACAGGCAGCATCTCTGGAGAGAAGGAATGGGTGACTTTTTGGGACAAGACCCTTCTTCAGACTGATATCAGGGGAGAGGGATGATACATAGATAAGGAAGTGTAAGGTGTGAATATGACAAAGGGAATGGAGATCAAGGGAAGATACAGAGTGCAGAATGTAGTTCTCAGCATTGCAGTTCCATAGACAAAGTCCAATGTCTGCATTAGGGCAGAGGCCCTACTTGCTTGCAACATATCAGGTCTGGAAACACTCTACACATAGATAACTTAATACATTTTTTAAAAAATACAAGAAATTAAAAGGCCCAATATTGGTGCAAAAAAGCCCAAAATCCTTGGTGTAACCAAGCCAGTTCATAGCTCACAGTTTAGTTGATGTTTGTAGTGTTCAAGATCATAAGATCATAAGTGATAGGAGTAGAATTAGGCCATTCGGCCCATCAAGTCTACTCTGCCATTCAATCATGGCTGATCTATCTTTCCCTCCCAACCCAATTCTCCTCATAACCTCTGACACCCGTAATAATCAAGAATCGGACTATTGCGGCCTAAAATATATCCACTGACTTTGTCTCCACAGCCTTCTGTGGCAAATAATTCCATAGATTCACCACACTCTGACTAACAAAATTCCTCCTCATCTCCTTCCTAAAAGAACGTCCTTTAATTCGGAGGCTATGATCTCGAGTCCTAGACTCCCGCACTAGTTGGGAAACACCCAACACCAAGAGCCTGATGGTTGTTGGGATGAAGCCTGATGGTTGTTGGGGTGAAGCTGGTCTTGAACTTGGATTTGCGATTCCTAAACCTTGTTGCTGAATGCTTGAAAATTAACATTTGAATAAGTCCCAAATCTACCTCTAGCTACCCTTGACAGAATAAAATAATTGAGTTCCTATGGATCATATGAAGGCCATTTGGCCAATGCACACATGCCAGCTCCTAATGAAGAAAGCTGGCGTGTTGCCATTCCCCCTCAAGCCTCCCTATTTTCCTGCAGGAAAATTTTCCTATCATTTTACCTCAAATTCCTATCCAATTATCTCCTGAAACTCACAAATGACTCTGTTGTCATGACTCTCGCAGACAGTGGAGTCCAGATTACAGTTAACATAGAAACATAGAAACATAGAAACATAGAAACATAGAAAATAGGTGCAGGAAGAGGCCATTCGGCCCTTCGAGCCGGCACCGCCATTCATTGTGATCATGGCTGATCATCCACAATCAGTAACCTGTGCCTGCCTTCTCACCATATCCCTTGATTCCACTAGCCCCTAGAGCTCTATCTAGCTCTCTCTCTTAAATCCATCCAGTGATTTGGCTTCCACTGCCCTCTGTGACAGAGAATTCCACAAATTTACAACTCTCTGGGTGAAAAAGTTTTTTCTCACCTCAGTTTTAAATGGCCTCCCCTTTATTCTAAGACTGTGGCCCCTGGTTCTGGACTAGCCCAACTTTACTTTTAGGAATTTTTAAGGCAGAGATTGACATATTCTTGTAGGAAAGAAGATTGCAGATGCTGGTTTAAATTGAAGGTAGACACAAAATGCCGGAGTAACTCAGCGGGTCAGGCAGCATCTCTGGAGAGAAGGAATTGGTGACGTTTCGGATCGAGACCCTTCTTCAGACTGATGTCAGGGGAGGGGGCGGGACAAAGATAGGATGTAGTAGGAGGCAGCAAGACGTGGGAGAACTGGGTAGAGGGAGGGGAAAGAGAGGGACAGAGGAACTGTCTGAAGTTAGAGAAGTCAATGTTCATACCGCTGGGGTGTAAACTGCCCCAGCGAAATATGAGATGCTGTTCCTCCAATTTGCGCTGGGCCAATTGAAACTGCTGCCTTACAGCGCCAGAGAACCGGGTTTGATCCTGACTACAAGTACCTGTCTGTACATTCTCCCCGTGACCTGCATGGGTTTTCTCTGAGATTTTCGGTTTCCTCCCACACTCCAAAGGGCGGCACGGTGGCGCAGCGATAGAGTTGCTGCCTTACAGCCCATCAGGACCGAGGCGACCAGCGATCCCCACACATTAACACTATCCTAGGTATTTATTCACAAAATGCTGGAGTAACTCAGCAGGTCAGGCAGCATCTCAGGAGAGAAGGATTCCTTCGCTCCTGAGAAAGATTCCTTCTCTCCTGAGATGCTGCCTGACCTGCTGAGTTACTCCAGCATTTTGTGAATAAATACCTTCGATTTCGGTCAGAGAGTTGTGAATCTGTGGAATTCTCTGCCTCAGAAGGCAGTGGAGGCCAATTCTCTGAATGCATTCAAGAGAGAGCTGGATAGTGCTCTTAAGGATAGCGGAGTCAGGGGGTATGGGGAGAAGGCAGGAACGGGGTACTGATTAAGAATGATCAGCCATGATCACATTGAATGGCGGTGCTGGCTCCAAGGGCCGAATGGCCTCCTCCTGCACCTATTGTCTATTGTCTATTGTCTATTGTCTATTTGTACCAGCATCTGCAGTTATTTTCTTAACACTATCCTACACACACTAGGGACAACTCTTACACTTACACCAAGCCAAGTAACCTACAAACCTGTACGTCTTTGGAGTGTGGGAGGAAACCGAAGATTTCAGAGAAAACCCACGAGGTCACGGGGAGAACGTACACACTCCATCCGGACAGTACCCGCAGTCAGGATCGAACCCGGGTCTCCGGCGCTGCAAGCGCTGCAAGGCAGCAACTCTACCGCTGCGCCACTGTGCCACCCTCATATACAATACAACACAGTACCATCATACAAAATCACCCAATTATCTAAACAAGTTGTAATCCCTCCTCCATCGATGTGCGGCAAACAACAAAACCAGGCCATGAAGGGGAACGTCTAACACTGAGAGTCCGGCTCATTGACGATGGAAATAAAAGCCACTGGGTTCTAAAAATGTAATCAGACCCAGACTTCTGTGGAATAATGTTTCCAGAGGGACTGATAGTTTACTAAATCAAGGCGCTTTTGAAAATCACATTGACAGGGCATCAGTTGGGGGTTGTAGGGGGAGGAGGTGGGGGGAGCTGCTGAGAAGTTGATTTCATTATTCCCTCTCTCACTGGAGCATTATTCAGACTGAAAAATGGGGAGACAGAGAAACAATAATCAACTCATGTCATTTACTCCATTGTTACTTCTAACTTTCATGTTCATTTTTTTAACGGTAGTTCCTTTTAAGCACGTTACAATTTTTCGTTCCGAAGTAAAAATGTAAAGTGGTGCAACTACATAACTAGCTTTAATTCGCAGCACAGTTCAACTCAAAAGTATATTTCCGATGGACTCAATTCTGTAAATCAGTGCATCGATACTGGGGTCCAGCAGCTGCTGATGCAGGAAGCTCCTAATTGTAGCACAAAAAGGATGTTTGCAACTTAGGAAAAACCTTTATACTTTACCTTCGTGATTCAGCGCAGAAACGCGCCCTTCAAGCCACCAAGTCCGAGCTGGCCAGCTACCGCCCCGTACACTAGCACTATCCTACACAATATGGGCAATTTTACAATGTTACCGAAGCCGATTAACTTACAAACCTGTGCGTCTTTGGAATGTGGGAGGAAACCGGAACATATACACCATGGAAACAGGCCCTTCGGCCCATCGAGTCTACGTCGCCCAACGATTACCCTTTCAAACTAGTTCTATCCTACACGCTAGGGGCAGTTTACAGAAGCCAATTTACCACCAAACCTGATTGTTTTTGGAATGTGGGAGGAAACTGGAGCACCCGGAGAAAACCCACGTGGTCACAGGGAGAACGTACAAACTGTGCACAGACAGCACCCATAGTCAGAATTGATTCCGTCCGGACACGCCCTGGCGGTCCATGTTACCACCTGACGGCGGGAGCGGTCCCCGGTGGAGGTCTCTCTATAAGGGGGTCCTCCCGCTTTACATCGGGGACCCGGGGTGGAGAGTGTTGCATAAGGCTATAGCCTGTAACAGGTACTTGAGCCGGTTCACGGTCTCGTCTGCCGCCTGTCGCTTCTGCGGCGAGGAGGAGACCGTGTACCATTTGTATACAGAGTGCGTGAGGCTACAGCCCCTGTTCCAGTATCTGAAGGGGCTGCTCCTCAAGTTCTGGCTCAATTTTAGCCCTACGCTTTTAATTTTTGGGCACCCGGTACAGAGGGGGGAGGGTCAGGAGGGAGGAGGGGGTCTCCCTGTCGGTCTGCTCCTGGGCCTGGCCAAGATGGCCGTCCGTGGGTCCAGGCAGCGGGCAGTCGACGGCCTCACAGAAGTCGGCTGCCTACCCCTGTTCCGGGCTTACGTCCGTGCCCGCGTGTCCCTGGAGAGGGAACACGCGGTGTCCACGGGGACTCTGGAGGTCTTCCGGGAACGCTGGTCGCCGCGGGGGGTTGAATGTATTGTTGACAGAGATGGCGGAATTTTAATGTGATAATTGTTTAATTTGTAAACTGCCGATACAGGCGGCTTTTGTTTGATTACATTTTGCTTAGTATGTTTGTATGTTTTTCTTTGGAATAAAACTTTTATATTAAAAAATTAAAAAAAAAAAAAATAGTCAGAATTGATCCCGAGCCTCTGGCACTGCAAGGCAGTGACTCTCCCGCTGCGTCACCAATATTTGTAGAGCAATATTTGCTGAGGAATGCAAAACTAGCAATTCTAAGAATGATATATAATGCATGGAGGTTTGCTTACTGACGATATCATGCATCATTAGCAGTGCCGCCCTGTATATCCCCAGCGCTACTTTTCAAAGCCTTCAGTGTGTTCTTTATGGTATTTTTAGCATTTCAATTTGCGCGTCAACTGGGCACGGTGGTGCAGCGGTAGAGTTGCTGCCTTACGGCGCGAGAGACCTGGATTCGATCCAGACCACGGGCGCTATCTGTGCCGAGTTTGCACATTCTCCCTGTGATCACGTGGGTTTTCTCCGGGTGCTCTGGTTTCCTCCCACACTCCAAAGACCTGCAGATTTGTAGCTTCATTGGCTTCTGTAAATTGCCTCTGTGTGTGGGATGCAAAACTGGGATAACAAGGAACTGGTGTGCGGGTGATCGCTGGTCTGGTCGGCGCGGACTCGGTTGGCCGAAGGGCCTGTTTCCACACAGTGTATCTAAAACTAAACTGAACTGAACCAAACTCCTGTTTAAACCACATTAGTCCTGATGTGTGTTGTTCCAGAGAATTTGGCAGATGCATTGAATTAGAAAAGCAGAGAGATGGATTTATGGGAATGTTCTAATGAGAAATTAAACTTCCAAATCTTAATGGGCATTGAATAATATCACAAACATTATCAGTGTGCATATAAAAGCAGTCCTTATTGGGAAGGACACGGCCTTTTCTTTTCTGTTTACCTTCGCTTAAAATGTAACTGCAAACAATTTTACGTCCATTTTGCTTTTTTTAAAGAGTCCCATAAGCATGTGTAATTCAACACACTGAGTGTGTCTGTGTAGACGTTCAAAAGGCAGATTTTGAAGAAAAAAAACAGTGGCAAAATGTCCCTTAGCAATTATTTTCTTAGTATTCTCGCCCGCAATTAAGCTGTGTCTGTTTGAGATGGCGATGGATTTGGTCAAAGAAATTGTGACATTTGCTACCGACGGTTTATGCAATATACATATCTGTGTCCCCATTAAATATCAGTTGCCTTTTATAAGGCACTGTGGCGCAGCGGTAGAGTTGCTGCCTTACAGCGAATGCAGCGCCGGAGACTCAGGTTCGATCCTGATTACGGACGCCGTCTGTATGGAGTTTGTACGTTCTCCCCGTGACCTGCGTGGGTTTTCTCCGAGATCTTCGGTTTCCTCCCACACTCCAAAGACATACAGGTTTGTAGGTTAATTGGCTGGGCAAATGTAAAAATTGTCCCTAGTGGGTGTAGGATAGTGTTAGCGTGTGGGGATCGCTGGGTGGCGCGGACCCGGTGGGCCGAAGGGCCTGTTTCTTCGCTGTATCTCTAAATAAAGAGTGCAATTGTTACTGAGTAAATGAAAGTCAATGCAGTAAAGTTTGTTCCTTCCCAACTTATCTTAAATTTGTTTAAAATGTGCTGCATGCCCATTGAACTTTTTAGAACTAATTTCAGCGTGTTGTTCAAGGAGAATACTGCATCACAAGTTTAATGAGTAGAAGCGAGGATTAATTTGTATCCCAAATACCTTTTTCAGAGATCTTCTGCAACATTTCCCGGCAAGAGACAAAGAGATTTAGTTTCATTTAGTTTGAAGATACAGCGTGGAAACAGGCCCTTCGGCCCACCGAGTCCATGCCGACCAGCGATCCCCACACGCCAACACTATCCTGCACACTCTAGGGACAATTTATAATTTTGCCAAGCCAAATAGTTTACAAACCTGCACGTCTTTGGAGTGTGGGAGGAAACAGAAGATCTCGGAGAAAACTCACGCAGGTCACGGGGAGAACGTGCAAACTCCGTACAGACAGCAGCTGTAGCCATCAGACCCAGGTCTCTGGCGCTGTCCTCTAATTGCGCCACTATGCCGCCATCTGTTATCTATTAACAAAATCAGCACAGCTTTGAAAACCCATTTTGTCCAGCTTTGAAGGGGTTAACTATGCTTATTTATCTTGTATAATGCCATTCGTGATGTTATTGAGGATGCATAACACAAAACATATTAGTTGGCCAGTAGGTTTCCATTTTGTATCTGTTAATGACTGTATAACTTCAGAATTTTCTTTTTTAAGTAGTTTTTTGATAAAGTTGACGGGCGAGATGAAAGCCAGATGCCTAGAGGATTCAGGTCCTTGCAAAACCAATGAGGTGTCTGCTTCACTGCCTGGGCTATAAACTTTGATAAGAATGAACATCTTGGAGGCCCAGACTTGTGTGCGTGTGTGTGTACACACTGCCAGATGTTAACCAGATGCTGTAACCCAAGGGAGACCTGCAGCACTGATAATGTCATACAGATGAGATCACTAATAACTGCAAGTGAGTTTGAAAACCCTCTTCCTGTGCCAACCTAACCCAAACAAATACACGGCATCATTCTCGCTGCGGCTACGTTTCAATTAGTAACAGACAGAATAAATAGATGCAAATCATTTGGACTTGCCTATGAGGAACAATTTGGCTCCAAACCAAAATCTATGCAAACGAAGTGTATTATTGTGTGGATAGACACAAGATGCTGGAGTAATTCGGCGGGTCAGGCAGCATATCTGGAGAAAGGGAATAGGTGGCGTTTCGGGTCATGACCCTTCTTCAGACTGAGAGTCAAGGAGGGGGATAACTAGAGGTATTGGAAATCTCTGTATCAGGTTGCCAACTTTCAAACTCCCAAATACAGGACAAGGTGACGTCACCACCCACGCCCCACGTGACTTCACCCAGCCAGCGGCCACGTGCTCCTGTTCCATCAATGGCGGCCGCCCGGGCCGGGAGGCGGGTTGCTATGCAACCTCCGTTAGGCGAACACACTCCCCAAACACACTCCATTAGCCTACACTGTCCGGGCCTACAGCGGCCCCCCAGGCCTACAGTGACTGGGCCTACAGTGTCCGTGCCTACAGCATCCCCCGGACCTAATACGGGACAAGGGCGGTCCCGTATGGGACAAACAAATTTAGCCCAAAATACAGGATATCCCGGCTAATATGAGACAGTTGGCAACCCTATCTCTGTACCTTCCCATATATCTAGTTTCCTCCCACTCAGTCTGATGAAGGGTCTCGACCCGCAACATCACCTAATCTTTTTTGTTTCATTTTTGTTTAGTTTTGCGATACAGCGCTGAAACTGGCCCTTCAGCCCATCGTGTCCGTGCCGACCAGCAATCCCCGCACACTAACATTATCCCACACAAACTCGGAACAATTTACAATTTTACCAAGCCAATTAACCTAGAAACCTGTATGTTTTTGGAATGTGGTAGGAAACCGGAGCTCCCGGAGAAAACCCACGCAGGTCACGAGGAGAACGTACAAAATCCGTGCAGACAGTACCCATAGTCAGGATTAAACCCGGGCCTCTGGCATAACTATGCCGTTATTCTCCAGAGATGCTGCCTGAGTTACTCCAGCATTTTAAGTCTACATCTGTGGATGACACAAAGCTGGGTGACAGTGTGAGCTGTGATGAGGATGCTATGAGGCTGCAGGGTGATGTGGACAGGTTGGGTGAGTGGGCAGATGCATGGCAGATGCAGTATAAGGTGGATAAATGTGAGGTTATCCACTTTGGTGGCAAGAACAAGAGGGCAGATTATTATCTGAATGGTGTCAGATTAGGAAAAGGGGAGGTGCAACGAGATCAGGGTGTGCTTGTACATCAGTCACTGAAAGTAAACATGCAGGTACAGCAGGCAGTGAAGAAATCAAATAGCACCCTGGCCTTCATAGCGAGTGGATTTGAGTTTACAAGCAAGGAGGTCCTAATGCAGTTGTGAGTCTCTCCTACTGGTGAGACCACATCTGGAGTATTGTGTGCAGTTTTGGTCTCCTAATTCAAAGAAGTACATTCTTGTTATTGAGGGAGTGCAGCGTAGGTTCACCCAGGTTAATTCCCGGGATGGCGGGACTGACATATGGGGTTGGACACGTTAGAGGCAGGAAACATGTTCCCAATGTTGGGGGAGTCCAGAACCAGGGGCCGCAGTTTGAGAATAAGGGGTAGGCCATTTAGAACGGAGATGAGGAAACACTTTTTCAGTCAGAGAGTTGTGAATCTGTGGAATTCTCTGGCTCAGAAGGCAGTGGAGGCCAGTTCTCTGAATGCATTCAAGAGAGAGCTGGATAGAGCGCTTAAGGATAGCGGAGTCAGGGGGTATGGGGAGAAGGCAGGAACGGGGTACTGATTGAGAATGATCAGCCATGATCACAATGAATGGTGGTGCTGGCTCGAAGGGCCGAATGGCCTCCTCCTGCACCTATTGTCTATTGTCTATTGTCTAAGAATGGATCGACTGGGCTTATATGCTCTGGAATTTAGAAGGATGAGAGGGGATCTTATAGAAACATATAAAATTCTTAAGGGATTGGACAGGCTAGATGCAGGAAAAATGTTCCTGATGTTGGGGGAGTCCAGAACTAGGGGTCATAGTTTAAGAATAAGGCGTAGTGCCATTTAGGACTGAGATGAGGAAAAGCTTTTTCACCCAGAGAGTTGTGAATCTGTGGAATTATCTGCCTCAGAAGGCATTGGAGGCCAATTCACTGGATGCTTTCAAGAGAGAGCTAGATAGAGCTCTTAAAGATAGCGGAGTCAGGGGGTATGGGGAGAAAGCAGGAACGGGGAGCTGATTTTGGATGATCAGCCATGATCATATTGAATGGCTGAAGGGCCAACTCCTGCACCTATTTTCTGTTTCTATGTTTCTGTTTCTATGTCTCTTACCTTTGGTGTAAACCAACATTTGCAGTTCTTTCTTACACGTGTGTTATTGCGTAATTGTCTTCAGAAATAATTATAACTATCTCTGCACTGCATTGTTTAAAAAACAAAATCCACATAGCTGTAACATTAGAAGTCCGAACTTCCATTAGTGAGAGAGTAAACTGGACTTTTGTATCCCCCACTTTATCAGGAGCCAAGTGGAAGAATTCTCACTGTTGTGATATTAGTCGTTCAATGTTATTTTTTTGGGGGGGGGAAATGAAATTTGCTGCAGCTAATCACACTTAGCAAGTTAATGGTTGATTTCTCTAATTGGGGAGTGGGTTTTTGTTTTGTGCTCCAGCCATATTGGCAAGTTTATCAGTGGCTGCTGTTTTTCTTTACAGGATAATTCTGGACAGCATTTTCTGGAGTGAGCTCATGGACATTTGAACAAGTAAATCCAGAGGTCGCTCTCAAAGATATCCTGCTCTCTTCATGTGGCACACTGTTGCTTTCCAAAACTGCAGTCCTGGCACCAAACATGAACCCTGCAGGAATAAGCATGATTTCAGTGGCTTGGAAGTAATAATTATTGTCTTTGATGCTGAAGTAATTTTGTGAATCCAAATCTTCGATATCTCAGAAGACAGTTCTGGGCGGCACGGTGGCGCAGTGGTAGAGTTGCTGTCTTACAGCGCCATAGACCCGGGTTCGATCCCCACGATGGTTAGTATGGAGTTTGTACGTTCTCCTCGTGCCCTGCCTGGGTTTTCTCCGGGTGCTCCGGTTTCTTCCCACACTCCAAAGACGTGCAGGTTTGTAGGTTAATTGGCTTGGTATAATTGTACATTGTGTGTGTAGGATAACGTTAATTTGCGGAGATCGTGGTCGGCTCGGACTCGGTGGGCCGAAGGGCCTGTTTTCATGCTGTATCTCTAAACTAAACTAAACTGTACTAAACCAAACAGTACCTGTTGATGTATACTTTTGAGATTAAATTATATTTATTCCTTTTCCATTTTACCCATTTCCCATTGACCTTGTCTTTATTTTGAAATCTGCAATTTACTTTCTTGCATCAATTATTTCTAATTTCTTTTAGTTTAAGGTATATTAGTTTAGTTTAGAGATATAGCGTGGAAACAGGTCCTTCGTCCCACCGAGTCCGCGCCGGCCAACAATTACTGGTACACTAGGTCTATCCTACACCTTAGGGAACAATTTACAGAAGCCAATTAAGCTATGAACCTGCACGTCTTTGGAATGTGAGAGGAAACCGGAGCACCCGGAGAAAACCCACATGGTCACACGGAGATTGTACAAACTCCATATAGACAGCATCCGTAGTCCGGATCGAACCCAGGTCTCTGGCGCTGTAAGACAGCAACTCTACCGCTGCGCCACTGTGCTGTCCGACCATTGTCACGTATACTGACGTACAGTGAAAAGCTTTGTTTTGAATGCTATCCAATGAGATCAGATAATACTGTACATAAATACAATCACGCCAAAATCGCATGCAATAGAGAGAGAAAGGGGGAAGATACAGAGTGCAAAATATAGTCTGGCACTTAATAATAATAAATTTTATTTGTCATATGTAGGTTGGCACAGGGTCAACGGTACAATGAAATGTATTTGACAAGACAACGGGTCACCTGAGCAGTAATATTCCAAGGATAAATAAGATTTAAAAAATGACATTAGTAAGGTAAAAAGACAATATTAAAAATAATCAACATTTATGATTTGAAATGTGTTTATGAGTTCAGAAGCCTGATGGCCTGATGGTAGAAACTGTTCTTAAGTCTGGTGGTACGCGCAGCCATACTCCTGTATCGTCTGCCGGACGGTAACAAGGAGAACAGCCTGCGTGCTGGGTGGCTGTGGTCCTCGATGATGCTGTGTGCCTTCCACAGGCACCGCCGGTAGAAAATGTCCTGAATGGCCGGGAGACAGTTGCCAGTGATGTGCTATGCTGTCTTCACCACTCTCTGTAGTGATTACAGATAGAAAAGAGGTTTAAAAGAGTAGAGTGTGTGTGTAGCAAGGAACTGCAGGTGCAGGTTTAAACTGAAGATAGACACAAGAAGCTGCAGAGGGACAGGCAGCATCTCTGGAGAGAAGGAATGGGTGACGTCTCGGGTCGAGACCCTTCTTCAGAGTAGAGCAATTGCATTGGATAATAGTAGTCCCTAGCAGTAACAGAGAACTGCAGATGCTGGTGAGGACACAAAAGACATAAAGGGTTGGAGTAACTCAGCGGTTCAAGCAGCATCACCTGTTCTCCAGAGATGTTGCTTGACTTGCTGAGTTGCTCCAGCCCCCTGAGAAGAGATCGCTCTCTGGCAAGGTGTTGCCACACTCTGACGCCATTTTGCCGGGTGACTTCTAATCCCTGTGTTTATAATTCCCGGCTTCGACTCCGCCTCTCCCACTGACAATTCCTCAAAGGCGCCTTGTTGACGAGCCTCGTGTCCTCTTCCCTGTTCAGAGAGGGCTGAGACGTTCTGCAGGGGGGTGCAGCATTGGTCAGAGGGAAGGAAGAGAGGAGCTGGCGGCCCGACAAACCTGTAGAAAGTCGTTACCCCAGCCGGCAACGTAGAGAGAGAGAAAGCCGAACCTGTGAAAGGTCTGGCGAGAGTGGATGTGGAGAGGATGTTTCTGCGGGTGGGAGAGTCGAGGACCAGAGGTCACAGCCTCAGAATTAAAGGGCGTTCCTTTAGGAAGGAGATGAGGGGGAATTTCTTTAGTCAGAGGGTGGTGAACCTGTGGAATTCTTTGCCACACAAGGCTGTGGAGGACAAGTCAATGGATGTTTTGAAGGCAGAGATAGATAGATTCTTGATTAGTATGGGTGTCAGGGGTTATTTAGATTTTTTAGATTTAGAGATAAAGCGCGGAAACAGGCCCTTCGGCCCACCGAGTCCGTGCTGCCCAGCGATCCCCGCACATTAACACTATCCTACACACACTAGGGACAATTGTTTTTTACATTTTAACCAGTCAATTAACCTACATACCTGTACGTCTTTGGAGTGTGGGAGGAAACCGAAGATCTCGGAGAAAACCCACGCAGGTCACGGGGAGAACGTACAAACTCCGTACAGACGGCGCCCGTAGACAGGATCGAACCCGAGTCTCAGGCGCTGTATTCGCTGTAAGGCACCAACTCTACCGCTGCGCCACCGTGCCGCCGGCAGAAGGCAGGAGAATGGGTTTAGTAGGGGGAGATAGATCAGCCATGATTGAATGGCGGAGTAGACTAGATGGGCTTAATACTGCTCCTAGAACGTATGACCTCGTGACGTGCACCTTTGCTGCCTGTTAGTCGGAGCCAGTGGGCCGTCGGGCTGGAAGAGGGGAAGCTTGTTCCAGCGGATACCAGAGACCGGGGAGGGTAGATCCAGCGACGTCCGGGCG
This sequence comes from Rhinoraja longicauda, assembly GCF_053455715.1. NCBI lineage: Eukaryota > Metazoa > Chordata > Chondrichthyes > Rajiformes > Arhynchobatidae > Rhinoraja > Rhinoraja longicauda. The sequence continues at coordinate 116,322 of NW_027601293.1, forward strand.
AGGAGCGAGGCTGGTGAGAGAGGAGAGGGAACCGGGGTCTGGCTCTGGTGGTCGGCGGCGGGAGGCAACTCCGGGGAGCGCAGGCGAGGAGAGGGATCCAAGGACGGAGAGGTGCTGGAGGCCCCACTACAGCCTTGGGACCAAAGATAATAGAGCGGAGCAAGATGGACCACTCTGTCTAAATCACCTATACTGAAGTGTAGTAGGCAAAGGAGCCATTTTAGTCGGCAAAACCCGCCGTCCGTTATGCCTCTCGCAGTGCAATCAGTTTTGTGGGGGAGCAGTATGTGTGATGATACCATAAAAATGCAGAATATATCTCATCTATCAATTCACAGATTTTTGTTATTTTTCTTTTTAAATGTTTCTGTCTGCTAAAATGGCGCCGTGACATACTACGGATTTTAGGGTCGAGTTGTCTATCTTGCTCTGCTCTATTATCTTTGCTTGGGTCTTGCCAAGAACAGGCACCGGTCATAATAGCCAGAGCTTGGACAATAGACAATAGACAATAGACAATAGACAATAGGTGCAGGAGGAGGCCATTCGGCCCTTCAAGCCAGCACCACCATTCAATGTGATCATGGCTGATCATTCACAATCAGTACCCCGTTCCTGCCTTCTCCCCATACCCCCTGACTCCGCTATCCTTAAGAGCTCTATCTAGCTCTCTCTTGAATGCATTCAGAGAATTGGTCTCCACTGCCAAGGCAGAGAATCCCACAGATTCACAACTCTCTGACTGAAAAAGTGTTTCCTCATCTCCGTTCTAAATGGCCTACCCCTTATTCTTAAACTGTGGCCCCTGGTTCTGGACTCCCCCAACATTGGGAACATGTTTCCTGCCTCTTACGTGTCCAACCCCTTAATAATCTTATATGTTTCCATAAGATCCCCTCTCATCCTTCTATATTCCAGTGTATACAAGCCTAGTCACTCCAGTCTTTCAACATATGACAGTCCCGCCATTCTGGGAATTAACCTAGTAAACCTACGCTGCACGCTCTCAATAGCAAGAATATCCTTCCTCAAATTTGGAGACCAAAACTGCACACAGTACTCCAGGTGCGGCCTCACTAGGACCCTGTACAACTGCAGAAGGACCTCTTTGCTCCTATACTCAACTCCTCTTGTTATGAAGGCCAACATTCCATTGGCTTTCTTCACTGCCTGCTGTACCTACATTATGGTGATAGTCTACTGGAGTTTGATCATGGCGCCAAAACACGGCTCTCCTGTATGCAGCTCGGTGGATTATTCCTGTATACTCACGGATCGGGGATTTACATTATGGGGATAGTCTACTGGACTGTTTGTGACGAAAAGAATTTCACTGTGCTAACAATCAACATATGTGATGATATAAAGCACTACTGCACTTTGTAAAATCTAAGCTGTGGTGGAGTGGATGTAGACACAAGACATGCTGGCTTGCAAAACAAAAACACAAAGTGTTTGAATAGCTATGAATATCTAAGCTTCTCATAATTTTTCCTAATTTCCTGCTGCAAGCCATTTGCATTCTTTCTAACTCTTGGTTAGTTTAGTTTAGTTTAGTTTAGAAATAAACGTTTAGCGTGGAAACAAGCCCTTCGGCCCACCTAGTCCGCACCGACCTGCGATCCCTGCACATTAACATCATCCTACACTGATCACATCTCGACCCGAAACGCCACCCATTCCTTCTCTCCTGAGATGCTGCCAGACCTGCTGAGTTACAAGGGGTCACACCTTAAGGATAAGGGGGAAGTCTTTTAGGACCGAGATGAGAAAGTTTTTTTTCCACACAGAGAGTGGTGAATCTGTGGAATTCTCTGCCACAGAGGGTAGTTGAGGCCAGTTCATTGGCTATATTTAAGAGGGAGTTAGATGTGGCCCTTGTGGGGGTATGGAGAGAAGGCAGGTACAGGATACTGAGTTGGATGATCAGCCATGATCATATTGAATGGCGGTGCAGGCTCGAAGGGCCGAATGGCCTACTCCTGCACCTATTTTCTATGTTTCTATGTTTCAATGTTACTCCAGCATTTTGTGAATAAATACCTTCGATTTGTACCAGCATCTGCAGTTATTTTCTTACACTACACTTGGGATAATTGTTTTACATTTTTTTAAAAGTTTATAGTCACGTGTTCTTCTTCTTCCGTGCCCATCATTCAAATGTTACATCACTATCATTGCTCGTCCTGAAAAGGGCGCAAGCTTCCGGCAACAATCAGTGTGAGCCATCCCTTGTCCAGTAGACGATGGTGGTAGCAGAATTAGCTCAGGACACTTCCAGTTTCCAGCCCAGTGTCGTGGACACTTCTGCTATGGGGCCGTCACGTGTACTGAAGTACAGTGAAAAGCTTTCTGTTGCGTGCTATCCAGTCAGCGGAAAGACTATACAAGACTATATCAAGCCAACCAGAGTGTACAGATGCCGGATCAACAGAACAGAGTTTAGTGCAAGGTAAAGTCCGATTAAATCTAGTCAGAGGGTCTCCAATGAGGTCGATGGCAGCTCAGGACCGCTCTCTAGTTGTTGATAGGATGGTGCAGTTGCCTGATAACTCTATGTGCAAATATAATGTGGAAATACAAAATTCAGATCCAACCAAATATTCTCTAATCAATATTGTAATTCAAGTTCAATCCATCAACAAGTTTGTCCGTTCCAAACAGAAATACTTCACATTTTACAGTTCCTATTACCTCCCTATCGCTTGTTAAAAGTTTACTGTTGTTTTTGTTTAGACTCAATCTTCAAATGACTGCTGCCGTGACATCCCCATCGAGCTGATGGATAACTGGCTTGTCTATCAAGCAGGCAGACACAAAATGCTGGAGTAACTCGCGGGACAGGCAGCATCTCCGGGGAGTAGGAATGGGTGACTTTTCGGGTCGAGACCCTTCTTCAGACTGAGTCAGGGGAGACGCATTTTGTGTCTATCTTCTCTAGAGACACGGCAGTTATCCATCAGTGTGTCACAGCAGCAGTCACACAGAGATAAGGAAGTGAAGGTGTGAAAACAAGACAAAGGGGATGGGGATCAAGGAAAATGTAGAATGGATCATGGTTAGCTCGGAGAAGATAACAACGAAGCAAACAGAGATAAAATGCAAACGAGGACAGTCAGTCTAGTCAGAGAACTGGGAACGGGGGAGGAATGGAGAGAGAGGGAAAGCAAGGGTTACTTGATGTTAGAGAAGTCAATATTCATTCCGCTGGGGTGAAAGCAGATGCTGGTTTACACCAAAGATAGACACAAAGTGTTGGAGTGACTCAGGGGGACAGGCAGCATCTCTGGAGAGAAGGAATGGGTGACGTCTCAGGCCGAGACCCTTCTTCAGACAAATCGAGAGATGGGTGACGTTTCGGGTCAAAACGCTGATGAAGGGTCTCGACCCGAAACGTCACCCATTCCATCTATCCGGATGCTGCCTGTCCCGCTGAGTTACTCTTACATTTTGTGTCAATGGAGAATGGTCAGCTTGCTCTAGAACAAGCATCAATGTGTCCTGGACTTCCATGCCTTTGTATCCCATGCCTGGAAATAGAGAACAACTGACCATCCATAGTGTGTGTGGATTCATCGTTGAAGTCAGAGCATTTTACCATGGCCCTAGACATAAGTTGGATACATTTAGTATTTGGGCTCTCTGTGTTGTAGCTGTCAATGCCTGGAGCAACTTAATGTGCTCCTACTCAAGTAAGTGAGACTTCAAAGGCTTGGTTAGATTGGATGTGGAGAGGACGTTTCCACTAGTGGGAGAGTCTAGGACTAGAGGTCACAGCCTCGGAATTAAAGGACATTCTTATAGGAAGGAGGAGGAGGAATTTCTTCAGTCAGAGGGTGTTGAATCTGTGGAATTCTTTGCCACAGAAGGCTGTGGAGGCCAAGTCAGTGGCCATATTTAAGGCAGGGATAGATAGATTCTTGATTAGTGCGGGTGTCAATGGTTATGGGGAGAAGGCAGGAGAATGGGGTTAGGAGGGAGAGATAGATTTAGATTTTGTTTAGATTTAGAGATACAGCGCGGAAACAGGCCCTTCGGCCCACTGAGTCCGCGCCGCCCAGCGATCCCCGCATATTAACACTATCCTACACCCACTAGGGTGTAGTCATTAACCTACATACCTGTACATCTTTGGAGTGTGGGAGAAAACCGAAGATCTCGGAGAAAACCCACGCAGGTCACGGGGAGAACGTACAAACTCCGTACAGACGGCGCCCGTAGTCAGGATCTAACCTGAGTCTCCGGCGCTGCATTGTCTGTAAGGCAGCAACTCTACCGCTGCGCCACCATGCCGCCTAGATCAGCCATGATTGAATGGCGGAGTAGACGTGATGGGCCGAATGGCCTAATTCTTCTCCTATCGCTTATGACTTTACGACCTTATTTGAATGAGAAAGACTCTTCTTCAGGCTGATTACAGTAGGGGGAAATCATGAAGGGGAGGTTTCTCTCACATCTCCCCGTTAACAGAATCAGTCGCTCACTGAAACGTCACCTGTCCTATTCCTCCTGAGATGCTGCCTGACCCGCTGAGTTACCCCAGCACTTAGTGTATTTTGCTCAAGATTCCAGCATCTGCATTTCCTCACGCTAACTCTTCTGATATGATCAGTGTCAATTCAATACACAGCTGGAACATTAGGAAAACGTGAGATAGAAAGCAAGCATGTTTGTTGAGCACACCAAAGAGATAATTGAACTGCCACGTTGTGCTGTGATGCATTTAGTTCAGTTTAGTTTAATTTAGATTAGTTTAGTTTGGAAATACAGCGCGGAAACAGGCCCTTCAGCCCACCGAGTCCGCACCGGCCAGTGGTCCCCGCACATTAACACCATCCTACACTAGGGACAATATTTTACAATATTATACCAAGCCAAGTGACCTACAGACCTGTACGTCTTTGGAGTGTGGGAGGAAACCGGAGCACCCGGAGAAAACCCACGCAGGTCACGGGGAGAACGTACAAACTCCGTGCAGACAAGCGCCCATTGCCAGGATTGAACCTGGGTCTCTGGCGCTGTAGGCCCTGTAAGGCAGCAACTCTACCGCAGCGCCATCGTGCCGCCCTTAACTGCATACCTTGAGCTGCGGTTTCCTAATGCACAGCAACGTCGGGTGACATTATTTTATTTTACTCTAAGTATAATTAACTTGCTCTGCTGGTGTAAATCTGATTCTTGGAATAGCTGGTGGTTCTGTTGACGCTGCTGCTGATAATTTGAACAGAGCTGCAGGGGGAATCTGCTTGGCAGTCGCAGAGCCCATATTAGAGAGGGGATAATGACTAGTTGCTTAATGAAGGAAAATTGCTTAATTGTGTTAATTTGCACAATTTTCAGGCAGTGGACGAGAAGAAGCTTTCTGAACTTGCCTCGCTTTGCTGATCTATAATTGCAGCAAACACGGTGAAATCCAAGTGAATAATGAACAGTGATGGTTTTCTAACAACCACAGTTATCAGGCTCAGTGAAAAGTGCTTATGTTTCCTGCGCCACTCTAATCTCAATTTCCCCTGGCAAGATGTTGTCTTTTTCCAGGAAATTTCCATGCCACTGATACCTGCGGGAAGTAAATTACTTGTGTACATCTTCTATTCTGCACAAACTCGGAATTGGCAGATTTACAAGTGGCCCATTGAAACGTTTATCCCAAGAGAGACACAAAATGCTGGAGTAACTCGGCAAGACAGGCAGCATCTCTGGAGAGAAGGGATTGGCGATGTTTCGGGTCGACGAAACGGCGAGCCTACATGCATGCCCCAACAAGCCGGTGGCAGGTCCCCCGATGCTGCCGACCGACAAGCCTTTGGGCGGGGGTCCCGATGCCACCGAGCCTTGGGGCAGGTCTCCGGTCCCGTGCACCGACGAGCCTTCGGGCAGGCAACTGTGGCCTGGTCTCCCCAAAATGGACGCAGTTGATGGCGCCAAGCACATTCCCAATGGAGGAATCACATACGACATCAGGATGCAGGACATCAGGACATCAATGGACGCAGTTGATGGCGCCAAGCACATTCCCAATGGAGGAATCACATACGACATCAGCAATTCCTCAATGACAAGTCAACTCAACAATAAGTCGGATTGGGACCAATCTTCTGCTGGTTGCAATTGCTATGCTTTGTTTACCAATGCAAAGCAACTGGTGTCAACTGATAGTAAAATGAATGTTATCAACAAATCACATAGTTTGTTACTTTTTAACGTCTAATTGTCTCAGATAACGCTGGAGTGAAAGGTTTACAAAGAAAACAAAGAAGAGAAAATATCTTCTATTTTTGGTCAAACGTGCATTTCAAAATTCCAATATACATTGTTGTTATGCCTGTGTATTGTGACATTGCTTGTTTTACTAGTCAATGGGTGATCATTGGTTGGCATGGGCTCAGTTGGCCGAAGGGCCTATTTATCTATAAAACTAAACTAAAGTGAAAACTGAAAACAAAACTGGTTTAATAAGGAAACGCAGGCTTTCCAGCTCTTAGTCATTTGCCTGGCAGGTTCTGACTCATCAAATGGCCTTCCAGGTACCTTTTAACTCTTTCTCCGTCATCCTTTCAAGCAGTAAGTTCCAGACCTCCACTTCTCGTTGCCTTAAAACTATTTTTAGTTTAGCTTAGGGGTACAGCACAGAAACAGGCCCTTCGACCCACTGAGTCCGTGCCAACCAGCGATCCCTGCACATTAACACTATTTTACACACCATAGGTACTATTAACGATTCGACCAAGCCAATTAACCTACAAACCTGCACTTCTTTAGAGTGTAGGAGGAAACCAGAGATCCTGGAGAGAACCCAAGCAGGTCATGGGGAGAACGTACAAACTCCGTGCAGACAGCACCCATGGTCAGGATTGAACCCGGGTTCTCCGGTGCTGTAAAGCAGCAACTCTACCGCTGCGCCACCATCTCGCCCTTTCTTATTCTTAATTCCCCACTTACTCTTCCACCAATTAGCTCAAATTGATGTACCCTGGTTAGTGACCTTTCCATTCCGATTCACAGGACAGCTTCTGTATTGAAAGTTAATCTCTTTCGAACAATGGAGAATTGCTGGGTTATTTTTACAGATTTAGTTCACTTTATTATAAAGATACTGTTACAGCCTTCAGACGATATCTTAAAATGTTGGCAACCTCAAATTTCCCTGAACTGTAATAATCTGCCAAGATAGAATGAAGATTGAGTGAAATTATAAAACTATTAAAGTCCTCAAGCATTTCTATTGTGGGCTGTTCTTCCTGAGTTAGCTAAGCTGTACCTTTGTGGTTAGAATAAAATGTGGCTGAACTTAGAAGGAGCCAGCCTCCATTAGCCTGTGTGTGTGATCATAAATGTATCATGGTTATGACCCCACCACTTCTGATGCCATGATAGGAACCAAGGATTACACTAATGGTGAACAAAATTATACCATTTGGGTTCTGTGGGTTGCATTTATTGGAAATATTTAGTAAGGTCTTTTCAACTCATTAGCTGTTCTTTAATAGGAAAATAACTGCAGATGCTGGTACAAATCGAAAGTACCACAAAATGCTGGAGTAACTCAGCGGGTCAGGCAGCATCTAGGAGAGATGCTTCAGTCTAAAGAAGGGTCTCGACCCGAAACATCACCCATTCCCTCTCTCCTAGATGCTGCCTGACCCGCTGAGTTACCCCAGCATCTTGTGATACCTTCGAGCTGTTCTTTAATGGTTATCTTGAGCTTATTCCGACCTAGGTTGCAGACTTTAGACTTTAGAGATTTTAGACTTTAGAGAAGTGGCGTGGAAACTGGCCCTTCTGCCCAACGAGTCTGTGCCGACCAGTGATCACCCCGTATACTAACGCCATCCTTCACACTGGTGGCGATTTACAGCTTTTACCAGAGCTAATTAACCTATAAACCTGTACGCCTGTGGAGTGTGGGAGGTAACCGGAGCACCCGGAGAAAACCCACGCGGTCACGGGGTGAACTTGGAACCAAAGTGCTAGTTTCCATGCTGTCTCTCTAAAACTAAACTAATATTGAACTGTGGTAACTTTTACTATACCTCAGGGAGATACTGATGAAGATATGAAGGTAAAATAAGCTTGGGATGTTCCAGAAAATGGAAAGAAAGCTCACCTGTTAAATTCAGGAGCAGCAAGATGTTAGCACGGTGGCGCAGCGGTAGAGTTGCTGCCTTACAGCGCCAGAGACCCGGGTTCGATCCTGACTACGGGTGCTGTCTGTGCAGAGTTTGTATGTGCTCCCCATGACCGCGTGTGTTTTCCCCAGGTGCTCTGGTTTCCGCCCCCACACTCCAAAGCCGTAAAAAAAAAAATCCTGTCTAATTAGCTTCCGTAAAGATTGTAAATTGACAATAGACAATAGACAATAGGTGCAGGAGTAGGCCATTCGGCCCTTCGAGCCAGCACCGCCATTCAATGTGATCATGGCTGATCATTCTCAATCAGTACCCCGTTCCTGCTTTCTCCCCATACCCCCTGACTCCTCTATCCTTAAGAGCTCTATCTAGCTCTCTCTTGAATGTATTCAGAGAATTGGCCTCCACTGCCCTCTGAGGCAGAGAATTCCACAGATTTACAACTCTCTGACTAAAAAAGTTTTTCCTCATCTCTGTTCTAAATGGCCTACCCCTTATTCTTAAACTGTGGCCCCTGGTTCTGGACTCCCCCAACATTGGGAACATGTTTCCTGCCTCTAACGTGTCCAACCCCTTAATAATCGTATACGTTTCGATAAGATCCCCTCTCATCCTTCTAAATTCCAGTGTATACAAGCCTAGTCGCTCCCTGGCATGTCGGATAATGCTAGCGTGTGGGGATCGCTGGTCGGCCCGGACCCGGTGGGCTGAAGGGCCTGTTTCAGTGCTGTGTCTCTCAACTAAACTCAATTCAACTATTTGCACAGATCAAAGGGGGTACAAGACCTTGCAAAAGGTAAAACCGATTTCTCCACTGCTCTTATCAGTTGGAACTTCTAAATCCTTCATGCATTCAAAGCATACCTGAAACTAATGAAAAACAACTTTAACCCTTTGACCACTAAAACCAGGCTGGAAGAACGACTCTGCGGATAAGTACCATCATATAACGTTGAGAATCGCAGGAAGGGGTTAACAATTATGCTGCAATTTTACTCTCTGGTTTATTCATTAGCTCGTCCACATATTTTACAATCTGTTTTCTGAATATATTTCTTACATGTTCAGCAAAACGATTTATCTTCAGAATCAGTGTTTTGAAAGGACATAATTCTATTTAATTTAAAAAATGATGGTTCTGTGAAAATAAGTGGACTTGAACTTGGTGTGAGATCTTCAAAGGTTTAAGCTGTTCTTGCCATTGTTAATTAAATAATTTTCTGAGGCCATTTGTTGCTTGCCTCGTGTGAGCTAATATGAGCTGGGTAAAATTTTCCGTTAGATGTTTCCACTAAGCTCACATGCTGGTCCATCTACTGTTGTGGCACAGGGCAGTTATTTAATGATGTGGAAGTGGGAGTCACAAGTTCATAAGGTCACAAGTGATAGAAGCAGAATTAGGCCATTCGGCCCATCAAGTCTACTCCGCCATTCAATCATGGCTGACCTATCTCTCCCTCCTAACCCCATTCTCCTGCCTTCTCCCCTTCTTACCCTTTCAGGTTCCCATTAAATCTTTCCCCCCTCACCTTAAACCTATGTCCTCTGGTTCTTAATTCCTCTACTCTGGGCACGACTCTGTGTGTCTACCTTATCTATTCCCCTCATCATCTTATAAACCTCTATAAGATCACCTCTCATCCTCCTACGCTACTAGATAGTTTCTCTGGAAGATGAGCTTAAGGAGTTAAGAGATACAGCGAGGAAACAGGCCCTTCGGCCCACCGAGTCCGTGCAGACCAGCGATCTCCATACGCCATTTCTGTTCTCGGCACAACAGACAATTTACAATTAACCTGCAAACCACGTCTTTTGGAATGCAGGAGGAAACTGAAGCACCCGGAGAAAACCCACGCGGTTTTAGGGAGAATGTACAAACTCCGTACAGACAAACACGCGTGGTCAGGATTGAACCCGGGTCTCTGGTGCTGGAAGGCAGCAACTCGACCACTGCATCACCGCGCCACCGAGTCAGCGTGACTTAAACATAACGAGGGAAAAGATCCAACAATTTGTAACTCCCCATCATTGCAGACCTTCAGAATGCGATCTTTATTTGTGTGCACCCATAAATTGGAAATTCAATGGAAAATACTCAGTATTCCATTTTATTTTGTGTTAATGAGAACTTTGTTCAAGTTTGGATGTTTGGGGGTTTATATTTTTGGTGATCACTGCCAGTTTCAGCTTCAACACCATGGATATCTGCCATGGTAATTGTTTGCTTGTGGAGATTTCCATGAGGTAACAAGAAGGAGAATCTTACAAGTTATGATCAAAAGCACAATCGTCCAGATTTTGCAGTCGGAGTTCGTTCGTAGGTTAATTGGCTTCGGTAAAGTTGTAAATAGTCCCGAGTGTAGGATAGTGCTCGTGTACGGGGTGGTCGGCGACGCTGCTGCAGTGGGCCAAAGTGCCGGTTTTTGCACTGTATCTCTAAGAAAGGCAAAAACAAAAATGAATTGACAGCACAAGCTGCTCAACTTGAGAAACCTGTCCACAAATGACGATTGCAAACTTGGGGAGTACATTTCAACTTTCTGAGACTGTAGCTGTTAGAACTTTATTCAAAGGGATCTCTGCTGGTGTCATTCTAAGTAACCTGACATGTTGAAACGTTCTCTCAGATTGTTTAGTTCAGTTTAGAGGTACAGCGCGGAAACAGGTCCTTCGGCCCACCGGGTCCGCACCCCTGACCCGAAACGTCGCCCATTCCTTCTCTCCAGAGATGCTGCCTGACCCACTGAGTTACTCCAGCATTTTGTGTCTACCTTCGATTTAAGATCCAGGTTTGATCCCGGCTTTGGGAGCGGTCTGTGTGGAATTTGCACATTCTCCCTGCGACCGCATGGGGTTTCACCCACATCCCAATGACGTGCGGGTTTGTAGGTCAATTGGCCTCTTGAAATTGTCCCCAGTGGGTCAGGATTGGATGGGGATGCGGGATAACATAGCACTGGTGTAGTCAGCATGGACTCGCTGGGCCGAAGGGCCTGTCGCCATGCTGTACCTTTCAGTCAAAAGTGGGATAGCATAGCGTGGTCAGCGTGAACCTGCTGGGCCGAAGGGCCTGCTTCCATGCTGTATCCGACAATGAAAAGTGGGATAACATGGAGGTAACGTGGTCAGCATGGACCTGCCGTGCCGAAGGGCCTGTTTCAAAGCTGTGTCATTCAATGAAAAGTGGGATGACATAGAATGACATAGGATGACATAGGATGACATAGAACAGGTGTGGTCAGGGAGGACCTGCTGAGCCAAAGGGCCTATTTCCAGGCTGTATCTTACAATTTAAAAAAATGCTGGTGCAAATGGTTCCACTCTCATTTTTGGCGATCTGCACATGGAAACAAATGACTTGTGCACAGTGAGCAACTGTGTTTTGTATTCATGTGATTCCATTTGTTGAACCGCCAAGGATCTGTCACAGAAAGAGACATTTCGGAAACGCAGTACACAATGTGTGTATGTCAGGATGATGTTACAGATGGCACATTCACCGCTCAGATAGTCACACTATTGTTCCAAAGCATTAACCCCACCATTTGTCCTCAAAACCAAACCTTCGCACAACGATCTATTAAAATGTTAACTTAATTTTATCCTATTCTGCGTTGATTATCACCGTTGCAATTGTGTTAACATTTTTCCTGCGGGGGGGGGGGGGGGGGGTGGGGGAAACCTGAAAGAAATATTGTTAAAAATTCAGATGCAGATAAATTAATCCAGATTTGCTGGTGCTGTTTCATAGAGTGACGCTACTGGTAGAAGAATAGGCCGCTCTCGATGATCACAGAAAACAGCAAAGGACAGTTTGTGTCGGAACAGACTGCAGATGCAGGTTTAAACCGAAGACAGACACAAGAAATCTGGAGTAATAACTCAGCGGGTCAGGCAGCATCTCTGGAGTAAAGGAACAGGTGATGTTTTCGGGCCGAGACCCTTCTTCGGACTGAGAGTCAGGGGAAAGGGAAAGGAGAAATACAGACAGTGATGGAGAGCAAATGAATGCAAAAAAAAAGCAAGGATCAGCCCACGCCGGTCCATTTTTGGCTGCGGGTTAAAGGGCAATTGTTTCTTCTTTGGACTTGGCTTCACCGCGCTGCAGTGTTGGAGGGGATGGTACATCGAAGATCCATTTGACATCTGTACGTTTCCGGCTCAATGTTTTCCTCGTTTTGTTTCTCCTCGGGAGAGAGTAAAAACAAAATTTGCAGCTGTAAATGCTTTCAACTTCTCCCTCCCCTCGTGCCCTCTCCAGACACGTGGCCCATTACATCAGCGGCTCCACATCTTGTTGGCCCTTGTTATACAAATGAGGAGGGGGGGGGGGGTAGGGCAAGTGACTAGGCCCGGAGAGTGACGGGCAGAGACAGTCCCAACAGTTCCACAGCTCCCATCATTGTCCGGGATGACAGCGGTGGGGAAATAAAGAGATTCCTATTAATTAGCGACGTGTCGTTTTGGCGGGCGGGCGGGTGGGGGGGGGCACTTCCGTGACCAGCTGTCAGCTGTCCGAACAGTGGGAGGAAGCTTTGCAGTTCGGGCAGGAGGGAGCACAAAAGCCAGGGATAGACAATCGCGCGGATCGCAAATCTCCAAACAAAAATGCCTCACTTGTGACTTAAGTACAGCCCAGGAATAATAATAACTTGATGCCCGCATGACTACTCCAGTTCCATTGTCTCTCCTGCACGAATTTCAAAACAAGATCGTTTGGCATGAATGGGATTTGTCTTCATTAAACCCACACAACCAACTTAGGCCCGGGCGCAGTCCCGGCCTGCCAGTTATTTTTCCCGATAGAGCAGTTATCCACGAAACCTTGGATACATCAAGTGAATCTTGTGCAGGAAGGAACTGCAGATGCTGGTTTACACCGAAGACAGACACAATATGCTGGAGTAACTCAGCGGGACAGGCAGCAGAATGGGGTTAGGAGGGGGAGGTAGATCGGCCATGATTGAATGGCGCAGTGGACTTGATGGTCCGAATGGCCTAATTCCACTCCTATCACATGACCTTATGACCTGGATTGGAGGTGCTGCAGTATTTCCAGCATGTGGATCAGACTTTGGACTTTGGACTTTTTCCTTGTAAATGGCACCAAAGTGTGGCGACTGTGCATTTGTGGGTTTTGCAAAGGAATTTCACTTTGCTGTGCATGTGCGACAACGTAGGACCATTGAACCATTGGTGATTGGTCAACTCTGGGGGGAGTTGATTGGTATGCAGGTATTGATGGATTTGGCGTCACCAAGGACTCTGTGGGCTGAAGTGTCTGTTCCCACACTGTATGACTCCACGACTTCCAACACTGCAGCATCCGTGAGATCCTTTGCTCAGTATTCGAGTCTCTGGAACGGGGTATAAACCCTCTTTGAGCAGTTTTTGAAGGGATCTGGACATTATCAATAAGACCCCACCGAGCAACGTAGGACGTGCCGTTCCTCCAATTTGTGTGTGGCCTCACTCTAACAGTAGAGGAGGCCAGTTGGGCAACTCACAACCCAACGGTTAGAACATTGATATGTCTAATTTCACATAACCTTTGCATTCCCTCTCTCTCTCCGTCCCACCTCCATCCTAATCGTTCTGCTAGTTTCACTGTTTGTTTCCCTTCATTATCACCTCTTCCAAGGCTAACGATGGACCACTGTAGGCTCTTTGGTCATCTCTGATCTGTTCTGTATCTTTTCATAATTCCAGTTTCCCTCACCCCTGACTCTCAGTCAGAAGAAGGGTTTCAACCCGAAACGTCACCTATTCCTTTTCTCCAGAGATGCTGCCTGACGTGCTGATTTATTCCGTCAGCATCTGCAGTTCCTTCCTACATATTTAATCACACAAATTGGTGCTATGCCAACATAGCGAACAGGCAAAAACAATTATCATAATTCAATGCCAGATGAGAAAAAATACCTGGTGCTTTCAGTGTTCAAAAGTGATAGGATCAGAATAAGGCCATTCGGCCCATCAAGTCTACTCCACCATTCAATCATGGCTGATCTATCTCCACCTCCTTACCGCATTCTCCTGCCTTCTCCCCACAACCCCTGACACCCGTACCAATCAAGAATCTATCTACCTCTGCCTTAAAAATATCCATTGGCTTGGACCTCCACAGCCTTCTGTGGCAATGAATTCCACAGATTCACCACCCTCTGACTAAAGAAATTCTTCCTCATTTCCTTGCTAATGGAACGTCCTTTAATTCTGAGGCTAAGAACTCCGGTCCTAGACTCTCCCACCAGTGGAAACATCCTCTCCACATCCACTCTATTGTGTAAGAAAATAACTGCAGATGCCGGTACAAATCGAAGGTATTTATTTCACAAAATGCTGGAGTAACTCAGCAGGTCAGGCAGCATCTCAGGAGAGAAGGAATGAGTGACATTTCGGGTCGAGACCCTTCTTCTGAAAAAGGGTCTCGACCCGAAACGTCACCCACTCTATTGCGTTATTCCTTCTGCAGAAGTTGTAATATGTCAATAACGCTATCTTTATTTAGTGACCACATTCCGTGCACAATTTCAATAAATATTTTTTTTTACACCTCAGTAATGAACCCTTTCTTTCAGTTACTGTGACCTTGCGCCCAGCGTGGCAAACTAACCACAGGTGCATCGGCACCATTACCAACTCTGCTCTGTGTGTCTGACTGTTATTTTTCAGTTGTTACCTGATTTGCAAGGCTCCTGGAAGTTCACCAAATCATTTAAAACTCTTCACACCAATTTAAAATTTCCCTGCGATAGTTTGTGCTTTGTCAGCTGAATGCAATAAAGAACCCTCGGCATACAGAGTGCCTCTGCATCAGTAGCTGTACAAATCTTACCTCTGCTCGGAGCAGGGCAACCATAAAATAATCATATTAATTCCCCCGGTGTGCTGGGAGCGCTGGTTATTGCAGGGAAGTGTTCTTGAATGAAATGAGACTTGCAAGTGCAGCCACTTCCATTTAAGTCCATTCCATTCCTTTAACCACAAATAAAATAGGAAACAGAATCTCGTTCAATTTGACTCTCAATGCTTTATTAAATAAATTTATGGCAAGTGTTCAGAAATAAAACAAAAAGCTGTTCCCGTTCCGACGGGGGATTTCTTTAAGCTTGGTATTAACATTGTAGTATTAACAGTGAGGCACGGTGGCGCAGCGGTAGAGTTGGTGCCTTCCAGCACCAGAGACACAGATTTGATCCTGACTACGGGCGTTTGTCTGTATGGGGTTTGTACGTTCTCCCCATCACCTGCGTGGGTTTTCTCCAAGATCGTTGGTTTCCACCCGCACACCAAAGATGTACAGGTTTGTAGATTCATTGGCTTGGTGTAAATGTAAATTGTGTTGGATCGTGTTAGTGTGCGGGGATCGCTGGTCGGTATGGACGGTGTGGGTGCCGGAAGGACCTGTTTCCACGCTGTATCCCTAAACTAAAAAAAAACGAAACTGTTGTTTAAGGAAGATTAGATTTTTCCCCCTCCTTGGCAAGCCTAGTCAATATACTTCAACTTGTGGGCTATTACCGTAAAGCAATACATGCAGTAAGCCATTTGTCTTTTGCCTGAAATACAGCTTTGTAACAATTAATTCCAATATCTCACTGAGATGGTGAGTTGAAACCTGTTGACTGAGACAGGTTGTTCTGAACTTCCAATGGGCAGCACAATGGCGCAGCGGTAGAGTTGCTGGTTCGATCCTCACTATGGGTGCTGTCTGTACGGAGTTTGTACATTCTCCCTGTTTGTACATTCTCCACGTGACCGCGTGGGTTTTCTCCGGGTGCTCCGGTTTGCTTCCACTCTCCAAAGACATGCAGGTCTGTGGGCTAATTGGCTTCGATTAAAGACATTTGTGAACTGTCCCTAGTTTGTAGGATGGTGCTACTGTACGGAGATCACTGATCGGTGCGAACTCGGTGGGCCAAGGGCCTGTTTTCGTACTGTGTGTCTAAAGTCTAAAGATTGCCCATTCAGGTTAAATTAAGCCCTGGACATGTCTACCTTTCTCCACCGTGAGCCCAGGGACTTGCAGAAAGTTCGGAGGGGCCAGCTCTGCCAACACCCTTGTTATGCTAAGGCACCACCTCTTAAATCTTGTACCTGTCAAACCTAGTGCGAGATCTGAGACGCCATTACCTTCAATGGCAATTCCACAGCTGTAGGTTAGGAGACGAAGGACTAAGCAAGTTTATGTTTCTTCTTATTTTGCTTTAATTTCATGTTTTAAATTCTTTTTAATTTTTAAACATTTACATAGTCATACAGCACAAAAACAGGCCATTTGGCCCATCTTGCCCATGCCGACCAAAGAGTCCCATCTACACTAACCCCACCTGTCTGCCTTTGACCTATTTCCCTCTAAACCTTATTCACAGGAAAATCAATAAATTATTTTGTCTGTGAATATCAGAGGCATTACAAAACTCTTAAAGTCAGTAGGAAGGAACTGCAGATGCTGGTTTACACCGAAGATAGACTCAAAATGCTGGAGTAACTCATCGGGACAGGCAGCATCTCTGGATAGAAGGAATGGGTGACGTCTCAGGCCGAGACCCTTCTTCAGACAAATCGAGAGATGCTGTCTGTCCCACTGAGTTACTCCAGCATTTTGTGCCCATCATGAAATCAGTAACAGCTTTGGCAGAAGGCTCCACACTTTGTCTTCAGTTTAGCTTAGATTAGTTTGGAGATACAGCGCGGAAACAGGCCCTTCGGCCCAGCGAGTCCGTGCCGTCCTGTGATCCCCGCACGTTAGCACTATCCTACGCACACTAGAGACAATTTACATTTATACCAAGTCAATTAACCTACAAACCTGTACGTCTTTGGAGTGTGGGGGGAAACCGAAGATCTTGGAGTAAGCCCACGTGGTCACGGGGAGAACGAGCAAACTCCGTACAGACAGCAACCGCAGTCAGGATCGAACCCGGGTCTCTGGCGCTGCAAGCGCTGTAAGGCTGTAACTCTTCTGCTGTGCCACCGTGCCGCCCTTCGCTCAAAGCCTGCTAAAGGTATTTAGCGCAGAGCCTCAGCACTACACTGCCTGATGCCGGTTTGTGTCTCAGTCTTCATTGCACAATTTAAGTGGTCGGGGGGGTCAATGTGACATCAAAGGGTCCATGAGATATCAATTCTGTGCATTGGATCAGGCGTGCAAGTGTGTTGGGCTAGCAAGATGCAGCCATTCAAGAGTACCTTCTAAACTGAAAAGAATCAACACGTGAGGGGCAGCACAGTGGCTCAGCGGCAGATGCATCACAGCAGGAGATGCCTTGCAGCGGCAGAAACCCACACTCTCAACGGAGAAGGGTAGATACACCTATTTATTAAAAAATAAATTATAAATCAAAAATATTTATTCAAAAATTAAAATTATATATACAATACAATAAAACCAAAACAGAACCCACCACCAGAATACTATACAAACAGATATATCAATTGAAACTGTTATACAATTATATTACAATCCCCATCCAGGATACATCCAATCCCCCGCGGTGCCCAGCGGTCCCGGAAATCCCCCTGGTTGCCCGTGGACAGCGCGTAGTCCCTCTCCAACACCACCCGGGCGCGGACGTAACCCCGGAAAAGGGGCAGGCAGCTGGCTCGGGCAGACCCCTCTTCCACCTGGTGCCGTGACTCGCGGATGGCCAGCTTGGCCAGGCCCAAGAGCAAACCCAACCAGGACATCATCGGCCCTACCCTCTCCCCCACGCACAGGGGTGTCCAAAGATGAGGATGGTGGGTGAAAAGTGCAGCCAAAAAGCAAGGAGCAGCCCCTTTAGATATTGGAACAGGGGCTGCAACCTCACACACTCCATGTACACGTGGAGCACAGACTCTTCCAACCCGCTAAAGTGGCAGGCGGCTGGCGAGTCCGTGAACCGCGCGAGGAACAGGTTGCAGGGGACTCCTCGGTGCAACACCCTCCACCCCAGGTCCCCGATGGAGAGGGAGGTAGACACACCTAGTGCGGCACGGTGGCGCAGGGGTAGAGGTGCTGCCTCACAGCGCCAGGTGCCCGGCTTCCATCTTTGACCGAATTACTTTAAGAATAATTTTGAGCCTTTAAACTGCGACTACGACAAAATTTCAAACTCACGGTCCAAGCTACCTCATGATCTTCTCCTCAACATTTTAAAAAACCCACAATTTTTACACTCTATAAGTCAGTAAAATTCCTTCTGGGTTACGAAGTTGTTATGAATTATTTTTTTTAGAACTAAAATTTAAATCTGTTTGATGGACCTCATGAATTAATATCGTTGAAAATGGTAAATCGAGGACAAACTCATCATTTCATTTCAAAGGCTTATTGCTCAACTCATTCCCTGCTCCACTGTGACATTTTTATGAAACTCACAGTTTTGGCAGGCTCATTACTGGTGTCATCCCAGAGGTCAAAGTCTTAGTTGGGCGATTGTTCTCTTTTATTCACGGGGCTCGAGTGCAAAGATGCCTCAGTCACTTTCTCCTCAAACAAAGCAAAACAGCGCTCAGAGTTGTTGCTGACAGCAGGCTGATGTGGGATGTCTGCCCCCTTGTGCTTTGATGGTTTCTCTGTTGCGTACGGCAAAACATCATTCCTCTGTTTGGGAAGGAAGCGCAGATGCTGGTTTAAACCTAAAGATAGGCACTGAAAGTTGGAGTCACTCAGTGGGACGGCTGGCCATCCCCGGGCAAAAGGAATAGGTGACATTTCTGGTCAATAGGCAATAGACAATAGACAATAGGTGCAGCCCTTCAGCCCTTCGAGCCAGCACCGCCATTCAATGTGATCATGGCTGATCATTCTCAATCAGTACCCCGTTCCTGCCTTCTCCCCATACCCCCTGACTCCGCTATCCTTAAGAGCTCTATCTAGCTCTCTCTTGAATGCATTCAGAGAATTGGCCTCCACTGCCTTCTGAGGCAGAGAATTCCACAGATTCACAACTCTCTGACTGAAAAAGTTTTTCCTCATCTCAGTTCTAAATGGCCTACCCCTTATTCTTAAACTGTGGCCCCTTCTTCAGGCCGAGAGTCAGGGAAAAGAGGAACGAGGACTTGGACAAGTTAGATGCAGGAAAAATGGTCCCAATGTTGGGGGCGTCCAAAACCAGGGACCACAGTCTAAGAATAACAGGGGAGGCCATTAAAAACTGAGGTGAGAAAAAAACTTTTTCACCCGGAGGGTTGTGAATTTGTGGAAAGGACAACGAGAGATACAGACGGTGATAAAGAGAGATGTAGAACAAATGAATGAGAGATATGCAAAAAAAGTAACGATGATAAAGGAAACAGGCCATTGTTATCTGTGGGCTCGGTGAAAACGAGTCACAGACAATGAAACTCGTCAGGACGGCAGTGAAACTGGTACAACGACTTGGGTGGGGGAGGGACGGAGAGAGAGAGGGAAAGCAAGGGTTACTTGAAGTTAGAGAAATCAATTATCATACTGTTGGGTTGAAAGCTGCCCAAGCGAAATATAAAATATGAAATATAACAGGATCTATGTCTGGTCTATCCTAAGTTATAACCATATAACCATATAACAATTACAGCACGGAAACAGGCCCATTCGGCCCTACCAGTCCACGCCGACCACTTTCTCTGACCTAGTCTCATCTACCTGCTCTCAGACCATAACCCTCCAATCCCCTCCCATCCATATACCTATCCAATTTACTCTTAATTAATAAAATCGAGCCTGCCTCCACCACTTCCACCGGAAGCTCATTCCACACAGCCACCACCCTCTGAGTAAAGAAGTTACCCCTCATGTTACCCCTAAACTTGTCCCTTCTGTATCTATTAAATAATACAATTTGGCAATGTCTGCTCAACTAGTCACAAGAAACATTGGGTTTTCCTTGCTCCCTCCAGCTGGGCTGTCCACGTTGGCACTGTTTTGAAAAGTAGCTTGGTTTGTAATTTCCAATCTTAATGACCCCCTTCTTCGATAACATGGCACTCACGCCTCTTTCTTTATCGCATTTTAACAATGTAAACGTGCATACCTCACAGTAAGTTGTTAAGTCCTGGAGTCCAGAAAGCATATTGCCTTCATTCAATGCAACCCATTCCAAGCAAGATGTTAACTTACCACCAGGTCCTGAATAACGTACATGGAAGGCAGAAGCTGAGTGATGTATTTGTCTTTTACTTTGTAACGCTTGCAAGAAAACGTGTGGGATGGACATTTTGCTAGTTGATCGGCGCAAGATATTTGTACACATATTTATTACAAAACAAATGTCACCAGCTTCTGATGCGTCAGCATAGTGTTGCCACTTGAAACCTTTCTATGTCATCCCATGTCATCCTGCAGAAAGTTGGGAAGTCACGTCGCAGTTGTATAAGACGCTGGTGAGGCTGCATTTAGAGTATTGTGTTCAGTTCTGGGCGCCGTGTTATCTGAAAGATGTTGTCAAGCTGGAAAGAGTGCAGAAAGGATTTACCAGGATGTTGCCAGGACTCGAGGGCGTGAGCTGTAGGGATAGGTTGAGCTTCCATTCCTTGGAGCCCAAGAGGATAAGGGCTGTTCTTACAGAGGTGCACAAAATTATGAGAGGACACACAGAGTCTCTTGCCGAGTGTAATGGAATCGAGAACCAGGCGACATAGGTTTAATGAATGGGAAATACTTAGTAGGATCTTCAGGGGTAACTATTTCACGCAAAGTGTGGTGGGTGTATGGAATGAGCTGCTGGAGGAGGTAGTTGAGGCAGGTACGATCACAACGTTTAAGAAGCATTTGGACAGGTATATGGATCGGACAGTTTTAGATGGATATGGGCCAAACACAGGCAGGTGGGACTAGTGTAGATGGGACATGTTGGTTGTTATGGGCAAGTTGGGCCGAAGGGCCTGTTTCCATGATGTCTGACCCTACGACTCTATCTCTTGGAATGGAAGAATGAAAGTGACGGGATTTAGTTGGAATGTGTAAATGGCTCAGAAATCCCAATGGTTTTCACAGCCAATGAAGTACATTTGAAACGTAGTCACCTCTGGAAGTGCGCCATTTCACCTGGATTTTCATCCCACAAGCAGTATTGAGATCAATGACCAGATGAACTGTTTTGGTGATCGAGTGTTAAGTTGTGGACTGGTCATAGATTCATAGAGGGAAACAGCATGGAAACAGGAACCTTCGGCCCAACTTGCCCATGCTGACCAAAGTGCCCCATCTGCACCACCTCCACCTGCCCTCGTTTGGCACATATCCCTGCAAACCTGGCTATAGGCTAGAAAAGTCCTGGTCCTGTTTGCAAGGTGCTTTCAAGAACCAAGAGTAAGGACCATGTTACAGAAGAAAGGGGTCAAAAAGATTGGAAACGACAAGTCAATTTGCTGTTCTAAGGTATGCCAACTTGGACAGCCATGTTGGCGGCAGGAGGGACCTGTCCATAAGTCATCAGTCAAACAGTGCAATGTTCTCTAAATTCTGTCCTCATGGTTTTGGAAATGGGGCTCAAAACTACAATCTGAATGGGGAGACAATGAACTGCGGATGGTGGTTTACGAAAAAAGACACAAAGTGCTGGGGTAACTCAACGGGTAAGACTGCTTCTCTGGAAAACATGGATAAGTGACCTTTTGGGTCGGGACCCTTCTTCAGACTCAGGCTTTTTATACTCTGAGAGTAAAATCCACTTAGCAAAGTCCCTTAGATACCCCCTTGCCTTCTTTTTTTTAAATTTAAAAAAAAAAAAAAAAATTTAATTTTATAATTGATTACAATGCATATAACAACAACAACAGTAAACCCCATCCCTCCCCTTCCCTACATAATCCCCTTGCCTTCTTAACAGAGTGTTGGGGAGTTTTGATTTAAAAGATTAAGATATATCATGATGGTGAAGAAATAAATGCAACTTACGTGGGGGAGAGCCTTCGTTTAGTTTTAGTTTAGGTTTGTTTATTATAGTCACATGTACCGAGGTACAGTGAACAGCTTTCGTTTGCGTGCTATCCAGTCAAAGGATAAAACTATACATGATTACAATCAAGCCGTCCACAGTGCACAGACGGACGAGTAGTCCATAGAGCTCAGAGGACCATCGGAACACAGCTACCAGCCTTAGAGAGCATCTACAACACACGATGCCTCAGAAAAGCCACCAGCATTCACAAAGACTCCTCACACCCCTGCAATAGTCCGTTCGAACTTCTACCATCGGGCAGACGATACAAGGCCTTCTATGCCCGCACCTCCAAACTCAGGAACAGCTTCATCCCCGGGGCCATAGCTGCTATGAACCGGTCCTGCTGAGCCGGATGGTCACATCGCACAGTGAACCGGCACAGATCTACTTTCACTTTATTCTGTTTTAAAACTGTTTCTAATTTTGTTTCATTGGGTTGTCTAAATTAATACTGACTAGCTAATTAATTTATTGCATCTTATGGGAGGCGCAATCCCAATCTCGTTGTTCCCTGTACAATGACAATAAAGATGTATTGTATTGTATTGTATATTGTATTGTATTGTATTGTAAAGGGTACAACATTTAAAGCAGGATAAAGTCCGATTAAAGTTCGTTCAAAGGGCGATGGGAGGTCGGGACCACACTCTAGCCGGTGAGAGGATGGTTCAGTTGCCCAATAACAGCCGGGAAGAATCTGTCCCTGTGTGACCATTTTTTCCCCAATCATACTTGCCCAGTACGTGAGCTCTTGGTTTAAGCAGATCACAAACTACCCACCTTCTTTACAGTTTTGAAATTTTTCCGAAATCACCCTGAAACCAGAGGTGCGCGTTTACAAACTTCTGCACTCCTTGCCCGATGGGAGAGGGGAGAAGAGGGGGGTGAGCGGGGTGAGAATGGGCCTGGATTATGCTGGCGGACCTTGCCGAGGCAGCGCGAGGTGTGGCTTTCCCTGGAATCAGCTCCAGCATAAACAGGAGTTCTTCACAAGCACAAGCGGACGTGAATAATTGAGATTGGTATTGGGTGTGTGGGGAGTGTGAATGTGGCAGTACACACATTGCCCGCCCCCACAATGGCTAATAAAAACAGTGGGGGGTTAGCAGTAGATGCAGGAATCTCCTGTGGGTACAAACTACAGTCCATACTTTGTTCCGAGGTGCCAGAATATTAACTTACGTGACGGATTACACTAGCGATCTGTGACGTAGAATCAGCTTGTTTTACAATAATTTAATTGTTTACGTTTTGCCAAGGTAATTCTTTGGAACAGTTCAGGATAAACACTCCATACGCGATGTTTAACGAAGCCATCTGTATTGATATGCATGGCGTGTACTTATATAACACGAAGATGGACACAAACGGCTGGAGTAACTCAGCGGGTCAGATAGCATCTCTGGCGAAAAGGAATGGGTGAAGTTTTGGCTCAATAGACAATAGACAATAGACAATAGGTGCAGGAGTAGGCCATTCAGCCCTTCGAGCCAGCACCGCCATTCAATGCGATCATGGCTGATCACTCTCAATCAGTACCCCGTTCCTGCCTTCTCCCCATACCCCCTCACTCCGCTATCCTTAAGAGCTCTATCCAGCTCTCTCTTGAAAGCATCCAATGAACTGGCCTCCACTGCCTTCTGAGGCAGAGAATTCCACACCTTCACCACCCTCTGACTGAAAAAGTTCTTCCTCATCTCCGTTCTAAATGGCCTACCCCTTATTCTTAAACTGTGGCCCCTTGTTCTGGACTCCCCCAACATTGGGAACATGTTATCTGCTCGAGACCCTTCACCTATTTTTGTTTTCTCCAGAGGTGTTGTCTGACCTGCTGAGTTACTCCAGCTATTTGTGTCTATCTTCAGTTTAGTCCAGCATCTGCAGTTCCTTCCTGCACATAAGATGCTGGTGAGGTGGCATTTAGAATATTGTGCTCAGTTCTAGGCGACATAGAAGGATGAGAGGGGATCTTATCGAAACGTATAAGATTATTAAGGGGTTGGACACGTTAGAGGCAGGAAACATGTTCCCAATGTTGGGGGAGTCCAGAACAAGGGGCCACAGTTTAAGAATAAGGGGTAGGCCATTTAGAACTGAGATGAAGAAAAACCTTTTCAGTTAGAGAGTTGTGAATCTGTGGAATTCTCTGCCTCAGAAGGCAGTGGAGGCCAATTCTCTGAATGCATTCAAGAGAGAGCTGGATAGAGCTCTTAAGGATAGCGGAGTCAGGGGGTACGGGGAGAAGGCAGGAACGGGGTACTGATTGAAAATGATCAGCCATGATCACATTGAATGGCGGCGCTGGCTCGAAGGGCCGAATGGCCTCCTCCTGCACCTATTGTCTATTGTCTATTGACATGTTATCGGAAAGATGTTTGTCAACCTGGAAAGGCTGTAGAAAATATTTACGAGGATGTTGCCAGGACTCGAGCATCTGAGCTACAGGGAGAGGTTGAGTAGGATGGGACTGTATTCCTTGGAGCGCAGGAGGGTAAAGGGGGGGTAAGGGGTGATCTTATAGAGGTGTATAAAATCATGAGATGAATAGATCGGGTAGACACACACAGTTTCTTGCCCAGAGCAGGGGAATTGAGTACCAGAGGACGTAGATATATGATGAAGGGGGAAAGATTTAGTAGGAACCTGAGTTACTTTTTCACACAAAGGGTGGTGGATGTATGGAACAAGCAGCTGGAGGAGGTAGTTAGGCAGGGACTATCACAACGTTTAAGAAACAGTTAGACAGGTGCATGGATAGGACAGGTTTAGAGGGATATGAGCCAATCGCAGGCAGGTGGGACAAGTCGTCGTACTAGTTTCACTGCCGTCCTGGTGAGTTTCATTGTCTGTAACTCGTTTTCACCTAGCCCACAGCTATCAATGGCCTGTTTCCTTTATCATCATGAGGTGTTTTGCATATCTCTCATTCATTTGTTCTACATCCCTCTATATCACCGTCTATATCTCTCATTTTCCTTTCCCTTACATGTTGGTCGGTGTGGGCATGTTGGTCTGAAGGGCTTGTTTCCAATGCTGTATGACTCTGTGACTCGACTCTGCTGCGAGATTTCTATTAGCACTTCTCCAGTTTCCATTCCTCCTGATATTTTTTTGCACAGCATTTGATAGATTTGGCTTTGTATTTGCATTCTTGCAAGATGCTGTCTCAAATGTTTGCTAAAGTGGAAATACAGTTTCTTTCTTTTCTCGGAATTGTTTCCTTGTTGAACTTCCCAAACAAACAAACGCGCTTCCTCGTGGAGAAAGATCTCGCTCCATCTCCCTGTCCCAAGGTCTCCAGCGTTCCTTTGATTGATCGGAAGTCTGACCTTTAAGTATTTACATTAGAAGGTTTTACGGCAATAAAAATGTCAAATTCCATTCCACTCAAAGAACCGCTCAACAGTGAGGTAAGAATATGATGTAAATCCCTTGCTCAAACCCAGATGACAAGACTTTGATTCCTTCCTGTGTTGGTTGCAAAAACTCATCCATGTTTAGTTCAGCTTATTACAGTCATGTTTAGTTTAGTTTAGAGATACAACGTGGAAAGAGGCCCTTCGGCCCACCGATTGTGTGTAGGATAGTGTTAATGTGCAGGGATCCACAATTTACACATACACCAAGCCAATTAACCTACATACCTGCGCGTCTTTGGAGTGTGGGAGGAAAGCGAACATCTTGGAGAAAACCCACGCAGGTCACGGGGAGAACGTACAAACTCCGTACAGACAGCACCCGTCGTCAGGATCGAACCTGGGTCTCCGGCGCTGCAAGCGCTGTAAGGCAGAAACTCTACCGCAGCGCCACCGTGCCGCCCTATGTGTACAGAGGTGCAGTGAAAAGCTTTTTTGTTGCGTGCTATCCAGTCAATACATGATTACAATCGAACTGCCCATGGTGCGCAGATGCAGCATAAAGAGAAGAATGTTTAGTGCAAGATAACGTTCAGAAAGGTCAACTTAAAGATAGTCCAAGGGTCTCCAATGAGGTGGGTGTCAGGTCAGGACAGCTCTCTACTTTGCGATCGGATGGTTCGGTTGCCTGATAAAAGCTGGGAAGAAACTGTACCTGAATCTGGAGGTTGACATTTTCACACGCAAGCAAAACCCTTGCCTGATGGGAAAGGGGAGAAGAGGGAGCGTTTGGGGCGAGAATCATCATTGATTATGCTGGTCATCTTGGGAGAGAAGAAGTGTTTAATTTAGATTCGCAAAGTGTCATCTGTGCCACAAAATTCAAAATCTCACCACAACCCTTGGAATAACACGGTAGATCCAGGCATCCTATCACCAACTAGAGAGCGGTCCTGACCTATCATCTACAACACTGGAGACCCTCAGACTAGATAATAGACAATAGACAATAGGTGCAGGAGGAGGCCATTCGGCCCTTTGAGCCAGCACCACCATTCAATGTGATCATGGCTGATCATTCTCAATCAGTACCCCGTTCCTGCCTTCTCCCCGTCCCCCCTGACTCCGCTATCCTTAAGAGCTCTATCTAGCTCTCTCTTGAATGCATTCAGAGAATTGGCTTCCACTGCCTTCTGAGGCAGTGAATTCCACAGATTTACAACTCTCTGACTGAAAATGTTTTTCCTCATCTCCGTTCTAAATGGCCTATCTTTAATCAGACGTTTCTAGACTTTATCTTGCAAAACTTGGTGTTCCCTTTATCCTGTATTTGCACACTGTGGGCAGTTCGATTGTAATCATGTATAGTCTCTCCACTGACTGGATAGCGCGCAACAAAAAAGCTTTTCACAGTACCTCAGTGACAATAATAAGCCGCATTAAACTAAGATGAGTTTTTGCAACCAACACTGGAAGGCATTAAAGTATTGTCACCTGGGTTTGAGTATGGGATTGACATCATATTCTTGCATCACAGTTGTGCACTTCTTTCAGTAGGTGGATGTTAATGTTTAGTTTAGTTTAGTTTAGTTTTGAGATATGGAAACAGGCCCTTTGACCCACCGAGCCCACGCCGAACAATGATCACCCATACACTAGTTCAATTCTACACACCTAAGGGACAATTTACAGAAGCCAATTAACCTGCAAACCTGCATGTCTTCGGAATGTGGGAGGAAACCCCGGAGCACCCGGAGAAAACCCACGCAGTCAGTCACGGGGAGAGAGAGTGCAAACTCCGTACGGGCAGCACCCGTTCTTCACTTAATCACAGGGTGGGTGTGAATAATTGATAGACTCAAAATGCTGGAGTAACTCGGCGGGCCAGGCAGCATCTCTGGAGAGAAGGAATGGGTGTCGTTTCAGGTCGAAACCCTGACTCTGAATAATTGAGATTGGTGTGAGGAGCGGGATCATGGAAGTACAAGCCCAGACAGAGTGGACGTGGAGAGAATGTTTCCAGTAACGGGAGAGTTTAGGACCAGAGGGTACAGTCTCAGAATAAAAGGGCTTGCCTTATAGAATGGAATTGAGGAGCGATTTCTTTAGCCAGAGGGTGGTGAATTTGTGGAATTCATTGCCACAGACGGCTGTGGAAGCCAAGTAATTGGGTGTTTTTATGGCGGAGATTGGATAGATTCTTGATTAGCAATGGGTCAACTGTTACGGTGAGAAGTCAGGAGAATGGGGTTGAGAGGGAAGGATAGATCAGCCATGATTGAATGGCGGAGTAGAGTCGATGGGCCAAATGGTCCAATTCTGCTCCTATGTCTAACGGTCTAAGTTGTTTGAGATACGGCAGCCGATCTTTAGTCCTCTGGGCGCCTCAGTGTGTGGCTCACACGGCCGCCAAATGTTTGTGGTGATTAATTTGTGAAATTTTGCATAATTGCGAGGGCCTGATTAGAAGTGCACGGTCGAACCAGACGACGCTTGAATCCAAGCCAAGCAAATTTGTCTTCCCCCTTGAAGCTGAAGCTTACGCTGAATTAATTATTATGTGTGTAAAAAAAAGTAAAAGAGGAAAATGCCAAGATGTGAAGGATCAGATGAAATAATTTGTGACTATTATAACGCGATACACTCGGGACCAGCAGTTTGCATACTGAATATGATTGAGATATTGAGTGTGGAGAAACTGAACTCCAAATGTTCTCTTTCTACCTTCTGCAACAAAAATAGTCTTAATCATCTAATATGATTGCATTATGCAAATACAAAAACATTCATAGTTTTCCTTGTAATTGTGCCGCAGGTATAATTTGTGTAAGATTTGGAAGGTGCAAAAACATTTTCAGAGCTTTTCCATTTCTTAAGTAAATTAATCTAATGATCCTTGGAAAAACATTTAGCATTCACAAGGTTTTGGAGCTGGCTGGCTTGCGTAAGATCTGTAGGGAGGAACTGCAGATGCTGGATTAGACCGCAGATAGACATGAAGTCAAGCTTTCAAGGAGCTCTCAAGGATAGCGGAGTCAGGGGGTATGGGGAGAAGGCAGGAACGGGGGTCCTGATTGAGAATGATCAGCCATGATCACATTGAATGGCGGTGCTGGCTCGAAGGGCCGAATGGCCGACTCCTGCACCTATTGTCTATTGTCTATAAAGTGCTGGAGCAACTCAGTGGGTCAGGCAGCAACCGTGGAGAAAAAAGGAATAGGTGACGTTTTGGGTTCGAGACCCTTCTTCAGACTGAGAGTCAGGGGAAAGGGGAATGAGAGAGGCAGGTGGTGCTTAGGAGAAATGAATGGAAGATATGCAGAATGCAACGACTATAAACACACAGCAAGCGGCTGTAAACACACGCGGCCGTGCTAGCAAATCTGGGTTAAAACGAGGTGGTAGAATTGGGGGGCGGGGGGAATCACAGAGGGGGAGCAGCGAGAGAGGGTGACGCAGAACTCTCGTCGGAGAGAGGAGCACAACTTCTTCAAAGCAGGCACACCTAGAGGAGATTTCACAATGGAGCAGACAAAATGTGCAGGGAGGAACTGCAGATGCTAGTTTAAACTGAAGACAGGCACAAAGTGCTGGAGCGGGTTCGGCAGCACCTCTGGAGAAAAGGAATAGGCGACGTTTCGGATCGAGACCCTTCTTCAGACATAGAGACATAGAAACATAGAAAATAGGTGCAGGAGTAGGCCATTCGGCCCTTCGAGCCTGCACCGCCATTCAATATGATCATGGCTGATCATCCAACTCAGTATCCCGTACCTGCCTTCTCTCCATACCCCCTGATCTCTTTAGCCACAAGGGCCACATCTAACTCCCTCTTAAATATAGCCAATGAACTGGCCTCAACTACCTTCTGTGGCAGAGAATTCCACAGATTCACCACTCTCTGTGTGAAAAAAAACGTTCTCATCTCGGTCCTAAAAGACTTTCCCCCTTATCCTTAAACTGTGACCCCTTGTTCTGGACTTCCCCAACATCGGGAACAATCTTCCTGCATCCAACCCCTTAAGAATTTTGTAAGTTTCTATAAGATCCCCCCTCAATCTTCTAAATTCCAGCGATTACAAGCCGAGTCTATCCAGTCTTTCTTCATATGAAAGTCCTGCCAGCTCAGGAATCAATCTGGTGAACCTTCTCTGTACTCCCTCTGTGGCAAGTACGGGACCAATGAAACCAATGAGACCAGCAACATGCTCAAATGTAGTCGGTCTTCACTGGTGGGAGCCAGCACTGATGTTTTTCTCTCTGAGTAAATTGCTGTCCGATTCTTTTTATGGGTTCGACCCACTTTAAATCAGGCCGCTAATCAGATGGCTGTGCTTTCCACAGGCTGACCTGATGGATCAGCGACTTAACACTTAGCTTCGTAATCATTCTTGGCATGTCTACACTCTTCTAGTAGGCACCCTGGCTGATAAAATATTTTATTTTAATTCCGAAAGATTTTGGCCAGGTACTCCAGATTCATAGGCATTCCCACCCATTTGTTCAGACATTAAAACCCAGTAACTGTTTAGTGTCACAGGGTAAATAGCCTAGTGGGAGCTTTTAGAGAGATATCTGCTCGTAATCTGGCAGTAGAGGGCAAGGCAGGCCACCTTGGCCACACGTTAGGTGGTGCTAAATTTTAGGTTAAATTGAGGTTAAGACTCCCCTGTACTATCTAAGTGATTGGCCCTATAAAATAGTGGCCCTCTTGTCTCAATGATTAAGTATGTGGCTGAAGATTGACACCGGTCGTAATGAATAACCTCAAGTGAAAGTCGTCACCAGAGTGCTGGAGTAACTCAGTCGGCCAGGCAGCATCTCTGGAAAAAAAGGAGGGGTGATGTTTCAGGTCAGAACGTCAGAACCCGTCGTCAGACCTCTGGAGAGAAAGGTGTGGGTGATGCTTTGGGACGGGACCCTTCAGTGTCTTCAGAGATGCTGCCTGTCCCGCTGAGTTACCCCAGCATTTTGTGTCTATCTTCGGTGTATCCCAGCATCAGCGGTTCCTTTCTACACAGACCTCAAGTGGAAGAACAGGACACTTCATATTATGCCCAATAAACCCATTCGTTTGTTACAGGAAGGAACTGCAGATGCTGGTTTACACCGAAGATAGACATAAAATGCTGGAGTAACTCAGCGGGACAGGCAGCATCACGGGCGAGAAGGAATAGGTGACGCTTCGGGTCGGGTTCCCTTCTCCAGACTCATTATTTGTTGTCCTCAACCTTTTCATTTCCATCTGATTGCTCGTAGGATGAGATTCTCTTGAGAAATTGCAAATGCCAACCTCTTGGACTGACCATCTAATTAGATTTTTTTTTTTAGATTTAAAGATACAGCACGGAAACAGGCCCTTCGGCCCACCGGGTCCGTGCCGGCCAACAATCACCCCCCGACACTAGTAGGAAAAAAACTGCAGATGCTGGTTCAAATTGAAGGTAGACACAAAATGCTGGAGTAACTCAGCGGGTCAGGCAGCATCTCAGGAGAGAAGGAATGGGAGACGTTTCGGGCCGAGACCCTTCTTCAGCCCAGCGATCCCCGTACATTAACACTATCCTACACCCACTAGGGACAATGTTTACATTTGCCCAGCCAATTAACCTACATACCTGTACGTCTTTGGAGTGTGGGAGGAAACCGAAGATCTCGGAGAAAACCCACGCAGGTCACGGGGAGAACGTACAAACTCCGTACAGACGGCGCCCGTAGTCAGGATCGAACCTGAGTCTCCGGCGCTGCATTCGCTGTAAGGCAGCAACTCTACCGCTGCGCCGCCGTGCTGCCCTGTTCTGTTCTGTTTCTCAGCGCTGTGCTCTAGGTGCATTAGAATTTAATGGTCAGAATTGGTCTTTACAGAGGCGAAGGACTGTGAAGCAGGCTTTACTTGAATTTTGTGAGTGAACCACAGAGTTTCTCTGGCTAAGAGACTCAAATTCTAAACCCTAACAGAAAATGGTGCAAGTGATTGGTCCGCTCAGAAAAGGTTCAGCGCGGAAACAGGCCCTTCGGCCCGCCGAGTCCGTGCCGGCCACCAATCACCCGCAGACACTAGTAGGAAAAAAACTGCAGATGCTGGTTCAAATTGAAGGTAGACACAAAATGCTGGAGTAACTCAGCGGGTCAGGCAGCATCTCAGGAGAGAAGGAATGGGAGACATTTCTTCAGTCTGAAGAAGGGTCTCGACCCGAAACGTCACCCACTCCTTCTCTCCTGAGATGCTGCCTGACCCGTTGAGTTACTCCAGCATTTTTGTGTCTACCCGTACACTAGTTCTGTCCCACAGACTCAGGACAATATACAGAAACCAAAAAACCCACAAACCTGCACTTCTAGAGTGTGGGAGGAAACCAGAGCACCCGGAGAAAACCCACGCAGTCACAGGGAGAACGCGGAAACAGGATCCAACCCAGGTCTCTGGCGCTGTAAGGCAGCAACTCTACCCCTGCGCCATTGATTCGCCCCACTGGAGCACTCTGA
The DNA here is from genome assembly GCF_053455715.1 of Rhinoraja longicauda. Taxonomy (NCBI): domain Eukaryota; kingdom Metazoa; phylum Chordata; class Chondrichthyes; order Rajiformes; family Arhynchobatidae; genus Rhinoraja; species Rhinoraja longicauda. The sequence goes on from NW_027601293.1 coordinate 148,206, forward strand.
GGAATGATCATCAAACAAAAAGATTAACTATTTCTTTCTCCACAGATATGATGTCTCCCGCAGAAGACTTGCCCTCTAGGTCCTCTTCAGCATTTTCACCAGTGAACCCAGTCACAACCAAAGATACTAGAGGAGCAAGATGCTCCACTCCGTCGAAGTCGCCTGTATTGAAGTGTAGTACGCAAAGGAGCGTAATGTCTGCCATTTTAGTAAGCAAAACCCGCCGTTCGCTCTGCCCCTCATAGTGTAATCAATATTTTGGGGGAACTGTATGTGTGATGATACCATAAAAATGTAGAACATATCTCATCTATCAATTCACAGATTTTTGTTATTTTTCATTTAAAATGTTTCTGCGAGTTTCTGCCTACTAAAATGGCGCCGTGACATACTACGGTTTTTAGGGTCGAGCGGTCTATCTTGCTCTGCTCTATTATCTTTGGTCAGAACGGAACAGTGATGCCTCAAAGATTTCTAAATTAAATATTGGTCTTGGTCCTTTGCTTTGGATATGGTAAAGGACTGGTTGCATGAAACCTAGTGGCGCATCAAAGATAGACACAAAATGCTGGAGTAACTCAGCGGGTCAGGCAGCATCTGCGGAGAAAATGATTAGGTGACGTTGCAGGTCGAGACCCTTCTTCAGACTCTGCTTTTCGCTTATCGGCACATCAACTGCCCGGTGGTAGTCCTTATCAATAACACAGCAGATCATAAGTAGGCGTTCTGAGGGCAAATGTTTCATGTTTGTTACATGTGCGCTGTGCAATAACTGGTCATTTAAATTTCATTATTATTATAATGCGCATAACACTTTCAATGCTTTGCAACTGTATTTTTTGCCTGTCTGCAGACCAATTTTCCTCCGGGATAAATAAAGTTGTATTGTATCGTATCGTATCATGAAAGGCTACGTATTCAATTGCGCGCCCATTAGTATTGATATCAGGAGATTAAAATGACCCCATTCCTTCTATCCAGAGATGCTGCCTGTCCCGCTGAGTTACTCCAGCATTTTCTGTCCACCTTCGGGGTAAACCAGCATCTGCAGTTCCTTCCTGCACTTAAAATTATCCCCAATGTCTACTTGAAATAAAACAAATATATCCATCCAAGAATATCCTAAATAAATCTCTGGTTGTGTGAAATTGCTCCATCTGTAATGATTTTGTCACCTGACATGAAGGGAATGTATTGGTTTCTCAACTTGTTTTGAATGGCTGGTCAGCACCCATGATTTCGAAATCGATTTTAATGACTCCCGTTCTTTGGAATTTGAAGTCGTATATAGAATATAACTAACATTGAGTAGCATACAGACAGCTGCAGTGACTTAAAGAGGATGTGTTTAGCAAGCTGACCCGAAGCCTGTAAATCCCAGGAAAGAAACCAGATGCTGGAATCTGATGCCAAAACAGAGAGAGAGAGAGAGAGAGAGAGAGAGAGAGAGAGAGAGAGGGAAGGAGGGAGAGAGGGAGGGGAGGGGGTAGGAGAGGGAGAGGGAGGGGGAGGGAGAGGGTGGGAGGGAGGGAAGGGGAGGGGGTTGGAGGGGGAGCGGGACAGGGGGAGAGGGAGGGAGAGAAAGAGAGAGAGGGAGAGAGAGAGGGCTGAGGGAGTGAGAGGGGGAGGGGGTGGGAGGGAGGGGGAAGGAGAGAGGGAGAGAGAGAGAGAGAGAGAGAGAGAGAGAGGGAAGGAGGGAAAGAGGGAGGGGAGGGGGTAGGAGAGGGAGAGGGAGGGGGAGGGAGAGGGTGGGAGGGAGGGAAGGGGAGGGGGTTGGAGGGGGAGCGGGACAGGGGGAGAGGGAGGGAGAGAAAGAGAGAGAGGGAGAGAGAGAGGGCTGAGGGAGTGAGAGGGGGAGGGGGTGGGAGGGAGGGGGAAGGAGAGAGGGAGAGAGAGAGAGAGAGAGAGAGAGAGAGAGAGAGAGAGAGAGAGAGAGAGAGAGAGAGAGAGAGAGAGAGAGAGAGAGAGAGAGAGAGAGAGAGAGAGAGAGAGAGAGGAGAGAGAGAGAGAGAGAGGATGACAGAGTTAAGCATGAAATTAATGCTGTCAATAGGGTAGTTTGTTAAATAGACAGATGTAGGGAGAGGCTTTGCAAGAAAATCACAACTGGGTGAAATAAAAATGTCTGAACAAAACACATCACAGGTGCAAAGTAGGGGAAAGAAAAACAGAAAATGGTGCTGTGGATATATATAGAGAGTTTAAAGGCTAAATAATAATAGAAGTGTGAAGTAAAAAAAGGTTAATTGTACGTGAGAATTAATAGAGCGATTGCTGAACAATAATCCATATATATTTAAACAGTTTATTTTTCACTGTGAATGTTACATTTCTATCCAGACATGTTTCCCATTAGTACAGTGTCGACAAGTTGTTAATACATCTGTCCACATTGATCTATCAGTTATCTCGAATTCCCTTCTCTCGGTTCTTTATACTTTTAAACTTTAGACTTTAGAGATACAGCGCGGAAACAGGCCCTTCGGCCCATCGAGTCCGTGCTGACCAGCGATCGCCCCGCGCACTAACTCTATCCAACGCGCTAGGGGCAATTTCTACCAAAGCCAATTAACCTACAAACCTGCACGTCTTTGAAATCTGGGATGAAACCGGAGCACACAGGGAAAACCCACGTGGTCACCGGGAGAACGTACAAATGCTGTTGAGACAGCACTCATAGTCAGGAAAGAGCCCGGTTCTCTGGCGCTGTGAGGCAGCAACTCTACCGCTGTGACACCACGCCAATCTAGGAGGAGGTGGAAGGTCAGAATTGAAATGGAGGGCGAGATCAGGTGCATGTTAATTCCAAATGTGAGTTCAGAGGTAAATCCGGACTGGGATTCAACGGCGCGATCCTCAGTCTGAAGAAGGGTCTTGACCCGAAACGTCACCCATTCCTTCTCTCCCGAGATGCTGCCTGACCCGCTGAGTTACTCCAGCATTTTGTGTCTACCTTCGATTTAAACCAGCATCTGCAGTTTTTATTTCCTACTATGCTAAGTATGCTCACAAATTAGCAAAAGATCAATGGAACTGAATTAAGAAATTAAGCGAATACAGCAAACTCATGAACCATACCAGGGAAAATTGATTTTGTGTCTTTAGGTCTATGTCACCAAGGATGGTGCTGTGCAACTACAGTCAGTGTGAAAATGTTTATAATTCTACTTATTTGTGTGCTTAATGATATAAACGATGGTGACATTGGGATAAAAAACATTTTTCACTCAGGAAAGATACTAGAGTTTTTGAATTCTCCTCATCAGAGATGACCAACACCATTTTTAGTTTAGATTAGTGTAGTTTAGAGACACAGCTTAGTTTAGTTTAGTTTAGGAAACAGGCTCTTCGGCCCACCGAGTCCGCACCGTCGAGCAACCCCCGCACACTTAACACTATCCTACACGCACGAGGGACAATTTACATTTACACCAAGCCAATTAACCTACAAACCTGTAGGTCTTTGGAGTGTGGGAGGAAACCGATGAAAACCCATGCAGGTCACGGGGAGAACGTACAAACTCCGTACAGACAAGCATCTGTAGTCAGTATCGAACCCGGGTCTCCGGCGCTGTAAGGCAGTAGCTCTACTGCTGAGCCGCCGTACCGCCTTATTTTCAGCTGAAGATAAGTCAGAATTTCTATTGCTAAAGAACTAAAGATGTTTAGTTTGCTTGTCATCGATCAAAGGAAGAGGTGACACGATGGGTGGAGTCAATCACTTAAAGTTAGCATGCGGGTACAGCAGGCAGTGAAGAAAGCCAATGGAATGTTGGCCTTGATGACAAGAGGAGTTGAGTGTAGGAGCAAAGAGGTCCTTCTGCAGTTGTACAGGGCTCTAGTGAGGCCGCACCTGGAGTACTGTTTGCAGTTTTGGTCTCCAAATTTGAGGAACGGCATTCTTGCTATTGAGGGTGTGCAGCGTAGGTTTACTAGGTTAATTCCCGGAATGGCGAATGTGTAATATGTTGAAAGACTGGAGCGACTAGGCTTGTATACACTGGAATTTAGAAGGATGAGAGGGGATCTTATCGAAACATATAAGATTATTAAGGGATTGGACACGTTCGAGGCGGGAAACATGTTCCCAATGTTGGGGGAGTCCAGAACAAGGGGCCAGAGTTTAAGAATAAGGGGTAGGCCATTTAGAACGGAGATGAGGAAAAACCTTTTCAGTCAGATAGTTGTAAATCTTGTGGAATTCTCTGCCTCAGAAGGCAGTGGAGGCCAATTCTCTGGATGCTTTCAAGAGAGAGCTAAATAGAGCTCTTAAAGATAGCGGAGTCAAGGGGTATGGGGAGAGGGCAGGAATGGGGTATTGATTGAGAATGATCAGCCATGATCACATTGAATGGCGGTGCTGGCTCGAAGGGCCGAATGGCCTCCTCCTGCACCTGTTGTCTATTGTCTATTGTCCATATTGAGTGCTCAGGGAGTTCCACACTGTTGGAGGTGAGGATGTCTGCATGAGATTAATGCTCCATCATGCGAGCATGGAAGATTCCACAAGGAGTAATTTGAGAAAGTGCAAGTGGGGGAGTCACCTTCCAGCAGTTGCTTCTGCACCTCCCTTTCTATGACTCATTATTTAGTCATTATCCCGTCGCTCACAATTGGCTTGGGACGAGCTGGACCAATCGTCAGGCCCACGGTTTTGCAATCTTCGTAAAAGGACAAACTTGCTGACATAAATTGCTTCCATTGAACTGAACCGCAATCACCTGGAGGAACACCAGGTACACGCTGTGACCGGTGCACCCAATATGAGCTTGCATTTAAAAATAATCAAGCCGCAAGGGCGAAGAAACAGGCCTCGTCAGGGCGGATGCAAGCCAACTGTCCAGTTCCATGGATTTTATTTTGATTCGATTAATATGAAGTGACATTAATATGGAGTGTGGATTCATAATCGTGCATGTTCTCACTGAATTGCTTGGAAAGGTGCTGGATTTAGTTGGCCGAACCTTTAATAAGATATTACTACATGCTGGAACATTACTGAAATGAGCAAATACCAAACAAGGACCTTCTGTAGTTCTGCAACGTGTTAAGATGCGCTCTTAGATTCTAGTTTTTGTTTTTAAGTTGTGATGGTTAAAATAATTTAATCCGAGTCATTTTTGGCCAACTGAAGGATTCAGCTAAAATCTCATCAAGAAAAAAAAAACACATCTTGCTGAGATTTTAGCTGAGGACAAATCTCAGAAAGAAGTTTAATTAGATGCACAGCATGGAAGCAGACCTATGGTCACCAGGTCCTCGCCGACCAGCGATCACCCGCATGCTATTCTATGTTATCAGAGGAGACTCTCGGTAGGCCGAATGGCCTAATTCTGCTCCTACAACTGATGAACTTATAACGTTATCCCACTTTTGCATCCCACACACCAGGAGTGATTCATAGAAGCCTATTAAGTACAAACCCGCACGTCTTTGGAATGTGGGAGGAAACCAGAGCACCCGGAGAAAACCCACGCAGCCAAAGGGAGAAAGTGCAAACTCTGTACAGACAGCACCTGTAGTGCTGATCGAACCCGGGCCTCTGGCGCTGTGAGGCAACGACTCTACCACTGCTTCACTCTGTCCTTTCTGAGATGTGACTTCACACAAAATCATGGCTAAACTGGCAAGATAACTAACTAATAAGGGTAGGAAAGAACTGCAGATGCTGGTTCAAATCGAAGGTAGCACAATATGCTGGAGTAACTCAGGACATAACATAGCTAACGACCTGGTTAACAGTACTATCTGATCTGGGTTTGGCTGTTTGCTATCTGTCTCCAGTGAATATCAGCCTCCGGGTCCTGAAATGCTCATAAATCAACAATGATTAGGACTAATTGAGGTGATGCAGGAGATGAAAGTGTCACACTGCGAAAGCAAGTGGTACTGGTCAGAACGTGAGACTTGGTGCCTCACCTGGGTGAGGTTGGGGTGGCTGTTTTTCTGTTGATACATATAAAATTTAGAAAATAGGTGCAGGAGGAGTCCATTCGGCCCTTCGAGGCAGCACCGCCATTCATTGCGATCATGGCCGAAATGATACCTTCTAATCACAAAATGCTGGAGTAACTCAGCAGGTCAGGCAGCATCTCGGGAGAGAAGGAATGGGTGACGTTTCGGATCGAGAAGAAGGGTCTCGACCCGAAACATCACCCATTCCTTCTCTCCCGAGATGCTGCCTGACCTGCTGAGTTACTCCAGCATTTTGTGAATAAATACCTTCGATTTCTACCAGCATCCGCAGTTATCTTCTTATGATACCTTCTATCATTGACGTAAAAATCGGAAGGCATTGCAAAGTGATCCCCATAGTTCGTTAGCATGATTGCCTCCATTTGAGACCGCAAACAAAAAAATTACCGAGATTGGAGGGGGGAAAAAAAGCTTGATTTTAAAATCTGAAAATGCGTTCAGCATTCAAGCTGATGGAATGATCATAAAAATGTGGCTTAACCCCCTCCCATTCTCAACAGCTGAGCACAACTGTTTAATAATACCCTCAAGAAGTAGCAGATGGAATCCAGCTGTTATATGCATCTTTTTAAAAAAAATTTTGGCCACTTACATGGCAGTTTAAAGTTTAAACATTTAAAATTGCTGTTTTGCTGCTGATTATCACAACGAGTTGTTCTCAAAAAGTTTTTTTTATTTGACGCTGGCAGTGTACGGTGCCACAGTAAACGCTCTCGATTCTGGGAGATCGAGAAGCCATATTAGAAAATAATGAGGTGAGAAGGGATTCATTTTAAGCCCTGTTGGCAAAACACTTATTTAGTTAGTAAAACATCTGATTATGTTTGGATTTGGGTAGCATTCTGTTTAAAATATATATTTTTCCCCCCTCAGGGCACTAGTGTATGAATGAATAGTCTCAATTATTACCAGCCCTCCGCCAGGCCTGTTCCAGCAAGGCCCCATTCATAAGTTTTCTGTCAGGTGAAAAAGTTCTTCTTGGAGAAGCGGGTAAAACAAAATGGAGTACATTTGCACAGAAACCTTCCTAACTGCAGGTAACTCAGGGTACATATTTGCTGTTCTTTTGTAAGGAGTTATTTAGACCTTGGACTTTAGACTTTGGAGATACAGGGTGGGGAAACAGGACCTTCAGCCCACCGAATTTACAATTTACAGAAACCAACTAACTTACAAACCTGTACATCTTTGGAGCATGCAAGGAAACCCGAGCACCTAGAGAAAACCCACGTGGTCACGGGGAGATCGTACAAACTCTGCGCAGACTGCACCCGTAGGCAGGATTGAACCCGGGTCTCTGATGCTGTAAAGCAGCAACTCTACCGCTGGCGCCCACAGTGTTATTTCTAAAAATGACTATCTCTTCCCAGTGCAGTCTATCCTTCCTCAAATATTTCATGGCAGCCACATGTTGAACCATTATTTTACTTCTTTTGTCTTTCATTTCTGCTTCTCTCTGACACAGTGGCGCAACGGTGGAGTCGCTGCCTTACATCGCTGGAGGCCCAGGTTCCATCCCGACCGCGGGTGCTGTCTGTACGGAGTTTTCACGTTTTCCCCGTGACCTGCGTGGGTTTTCGCCTGGTGCTCCAGTTTCCTCCCGCAGTCCAAAGGAGGTCTGGTTTGCAGGTTAATTGGCTTGTGTAACTTTTTGTCCCTAATCTGTAGGATAGAATTAAATCTAAGCAGATTGCTGGTCGACACAGACTTGGTGTTCCGAAGGGCCTGTTTCCACGCTGTATCTTTAAAACTAAAACCAAAACCTGTTTTATTTTTCCCCTTGCAGATGTTTTATGCGTTCTACGAGGCAGATGTGGGTTTGGGGAGAGATACCCTTTTTTTGCCATTAAGCAGCGTCAGGTCAAGTTCAGTGTGACCAGGTGCAGTGTACAGCTATGTCCTAACAATGCCCCCCATTCATAACCTCAGTGTAGTTTACTCTGCCATACCGGTAATCCCTGCAAATCCTTCCAGCGGTGTCTTTGCCAACTTGGTGTCAGTTTGTGCCAATTTATGGTCAACTTTGTACTGTGAAGATCTTTGAGATAAGGAGATTGATACTGGAGATATTAAATTTATGTGCCTTGCACACTGGACATAATGAACCCTCTTTTCCCACTCTGGCTGTAGTCAACCCCGGGTTCAGAGGTCAAAGGGCAATGTTCCTAAAACCAGCCACCTCATCCCAAAGTTTAACCGATGGAGTGGTTCTTGGAGGGAGGGCATGATTTGATCGGGTAAAATGCACAGACTTAACAAAGTCGCATTTCTCACCACTTGCATTCTTTCAGTGAAATTTTAAATATGTTTGAAAAGAATGTTTTCCCCTGTTTGCCTGACAACTGCAGAGAAAGTCAGCATGGAGGTATTTACATAGTCAATGAATAAGAGAAAGGATTGAGATGCTGCCTGACCCACTGAGTTACTCCAGCATTTTGTGTCCATCTTCAGTGTAAAACAGCATTGGCAGTTCCTTCCCACACAATGGAAAAGATTAGAATAATACATTTTAGAGATACAGCATGGAAAGAGGCCCTTCGGCCTACCGAGTCCACGTCGACCCGTACACTAATTCGATCCTACACACTAGGGACAATTTACAGAGGCCAATTAACCTACAAAAACCCGCACGCCTTTGGAAGGTGGGAGTAAACCGAAACATCAGGAGAAAACGTACAAACTCCGTACAGACAGCACCCGTGGTCAGGATCGAACCCAGGTCTCTGGCGCTGTAAGGCAGCAACTCTGCCGCTGTGCCACTGTGCTAAGAGGCAACGTTTGATTTGCTTCATGCATACTTTTCCATATTGGGACCTCTTATTATGATTTCTCAGCCATGCTTTTGGTCTCTGCATTTATCATAGATCCTTCAGGCCCTCTCCACACAGCGTCTTTCCTCTCTGTTCCCTACTTAGTTTGATCCACTTAGCTATTTTAGCAGAGAAACACACACACTTAGTGCTACTGCTGCTACTGATTTTCCCTCAGTGACTCCACCACTATTTACACTGACTTTTTTTAAGCCTCACTCTTCCTTTTGTAACTATGTTGTAACCACCAAATTGGATCGCCACGCTCCATAATACTTTCCTCAAGGTCATTCTTCAGACTTTATGATGTGTCATGTGAAGTAGTTTTAGTGTGAGTTTTATTCAGGGACTCAAATAAATTGTGGACGGACTCGGTGCCAAGGCAATTCATTTGAAGGCTTGCGTAACAATTTTTCCTCTCCTTGTTTAATTAAAGCTCATAAATGACTGACTAAATCCAAGCTGGAAAGAAATCGTCTCCCAAAATGAAAATAAATAACTTTCTGCCATCTTTATGCATTGTAAGAATTAAAACACCAATACTATAAGAGTTCTGATTTAGTCAGAGACACAGCGAGCACAGAAACAGGCCATTGGGTCCATCATGTCCATGCTAACCAAGATACTCCATCTCAGCAAGTCCCATTTGCCTGCGTTTGGCCCATAGCCCCAGAATCCTGTCCTAACCATGTATCTGTCCAAGTGTCTTTCAATATGCTTCTACAGTACCTGCCTCAACTACCTCCTCCAGTAGTTTGTTCCATATGCCTAGCACCCTTAGAAACATAGAAACTAGTTGCAGGAGGAGGCCATTTGGCCCTTCAAGCCAGCACCGCCATTCATTGTGATCATGGCTGATCATCCACAATCAGTAACCCGTGCCTGCCTTCTCCCCATACCCCTTGATTCTGCTAGCCCCTAGAGCTCTATCTAACTCTCTTTTAAATTCATCCAGTGAATTGGCTTCTACTGCCTTCTGTAGCAGATAATTCCACAAATTCACAACTCTCTGGGTGAAAAAGTTTATCCTCATAGTTTCAAATGACCTCCACTTTACTCTTACACTGTGGCCCCTTGTTCTGGACTCCCCCAACATTGCAACCATTATTCCTGCATCTGGCTTGTCCAGTCCTTTTATAATTTTATACGTGTCTATAAGATCCCCTCTCATCCTTCTAAATTCCAGTGAATACAAGCCCAGTCTTTCCAATCTTTCCTCATATGACAGTCCCGCCATCCCAGGGATTAACCTCGTGAGCCTACGCTGCACAGCCTCAATAGCAAGGATGTCCTTCCTCAAATTAAGCGACCAAAACTGCACACAATACTCCAGACGTGGTCTCACCAGGGGCCTGCGCAACTGCAGAAGGACCTCTTTACTAAGTGACCTTCCAAGTGAAAAAGATGCTCCTCAGATTCCTATTAAATCTTTCCCCTCTCATCTCAAACATATGGACTCTGGTTCTTGATTCCTCTATCCTGGGTAAAAAAAAAACCTCTGCATCTATTCCCCTCATGATTTTATACACATACTAGACCAAGTTGGGCTCAAACCTCTCCTGCATTGGTGCAGCACCCTCTCCTCCCCCCCTCCCCTTCCCCCTTCCCCCTCCCCTCCCCCTCCCTCCCCTCCT
>NW_027601293.1:159125-212125 GCF_053455715.1 Rhinoraja longicauda
GGCCTCTCACCAGCCAGAGTGCGATCCTGACCTCCCATCTACCTCATTGGAGACCTTTGAACTACTATAATCTTTAATCGGACTTTATCTCCCACCAAATGTTGTCCCCTAGGTACATTATCTGTACTCTGTGAATGGCTTGATTGTAACCAATATGGATATCACGCAAACAAAAGCTCTTCACTGTACCTCAGTGCACGTGACAATAATAATCAACTTAAACTAAACTAAAATAAGTACGAAAGAACTGCAGATGATGGTTTAAATCAAGATAGACAGAAGATGCTGGAGTAACTCAGCGGGACAGGCAGCATCTCTGGAGAGAAGGAATGGGTGACGTTTCAGGTCGAGACCCTTCTTCAGACTGAAATAAGTAAACTAAATTTAACTAAACTTAAACAAAAATAAGTCTTGACATGCAAACATTATTGAATTGAAATGAAGTGAATACTTTGCAAAAGTCACAGTGAAATTCTTTGCTTTGCATAGCCAAGGTATGCAAAGAGTCACCATGTAAAGGGCGCCAACAACGTTACCAAGTATCCCGCACCAGGTCCTCCTTTGTTCTCCTCCCCCCCTCCCCCTCCCCATTCCCACCTTCCACCCTCCTCCTCCATCCCATCCATTTCCCCACACTGGGCCCCTTTTTTGTGCTTCCACCCCACGGTGATCCAAACTATAGATTTATTTAATTTAGTTTAGTTCAGAGATGCAGTGCGGAAACACTACAGTACACCGAGTCCACAACGGCCAGCGATCCTCACACATTAGCACTGCCCTACACACACTAGGGACAATTTACATTTATACCAAGCCGATTAACCCACAAACCTGTACGTCTTTGGAGTGCGGGAGGAAACCGAGGAACAGCAGAAGAGTGATGAAACCCACGCAGGTCACGGGGGAGAACGTACAAACCCCATACAGACAAGCGCTCGGGATCAAACCCCGGACTCTGGCGCTGTAAGCGCTGTAAGGCATCGACAATATGCCGTGCCGAGCCCAAAAAAACGATATAACTTATAGAGCCAAATTATAAATCTTTCATGATTAAGCCTGTGGAAATTTCTCTCTCGAAACATAAAGGTTTTTGCAGTGACTGACCAGTTTCCGAGCCCGTGTTAATAAGTTACACATCGAACCACAGGCATGCCTCTTTTCCAAGCTTAAACTCACCACTCAGTATTACCAGGTAGGTTCATTTTACAGCTTTTTTCCACCACCAGGAGAGAAATAAAACTGATCACAATCTGCAATACAAAAAATGCGGTGGTTTTTTTTTTGTTGCAAAAGAGCAACATTCAGATAACTGCGCAAATAAAATAAAGAGAAGTGCAAATGAGCAGTATTTTTGGAGCTGGCCCTGTGTGTATGTTGGCGTGAAGCGTGGCAAAGACCCATTGCTTTTGAACTGATAAAATATTTTCACAGCAGAAGTTTGTTTCCACACCAAATTGCTCTCGTAAAATCGAAAGCAATCTTTCGATTTGGTGAAGGACGATGAGCCAAATGACTTACTTTCCTGTCAATTGCCAGCGTGTGGTGAACTGAACAGGAGCTTGAGACCTAAAATGGGCTCCAATTTATTTTCCCACCGAGCGAGGGGAACATCTAGTGTTGCGTCCGAGTCGGCAGAGAGACACGCGCTTCCCCCCCCCCCCCCCCCGAAGGTTTACAAGATTTTCCTTCAAACGCTCATTGTGTGCGTAATAATAATCTGTAATATGAACTCTCACCGAGTTTGTAAAGTTTTTTTGCAACCAGGTATAAATTTTAGTTTCCAATTTCCCTCAGCACAATAAATTCTGTGGCGCTATTGTTAAGAAAAGAGAGAGGTTTCCGGCATTGCTTTCCACCTCTGGAGATGACTGCAAAGGCCAAAGAGGAACAGCGGTGCCACGAGAGCTGGCATAACATTGCCCCGAGCGCCCTCACTAGCGTTAGACTCTAAGGCGGGGAAACAGGCCCTTTCGGCCATCAGAGTCCACACCGACCAGCGATCAGCCCCTACACTAGCACTACCCAAAATGGCGGCGCTGCCCTAGCAGCTGCGGCTTGCCTGCGGTCCGTTTGTCTCTGTGTTTTGTTGTTTTTTTTGTCTTAATTGTCGATGTGATGTCGTGTTTTTGTGTTTGTGTATTATGTGTGGGTGTGGGGGGGAGGGGGGAAACTGTAAAATTGTAATAGGTGTCCCTTCCGAACGGAGACCCGACCTTTGTATTCTGGGTGGTGTCTCAGTTCCTGCTGCGGCCTACCACCGGCCCAACTCCTGGAGCTGGCAGCCTCCAGGGCTCTGGTTCGCAGAGCCCGCTTACCATCAGCGGAGCCGGCCGTCCTCGGAGGCTGCGGGAGCGGCTGCGACTAGCCTTAGGCTCAGGCCGCGTGGATGCCGACATCGGGAGCTCCGGCAGCGGCAGCGTGTTCGCCCGCCCTGGGTCGCGGGGCTTGGGTCGGCCCGCCGCGGACATTTCACCATTCGGCGCGGCCTGAAAAAGGCCGCGGGATTTTTCTCTGCTTGACGGGGGCTTCAATGTCGGGAGCCACGACCGCCCAGACGTGCAGCAACAGCGGCAGCGGCAGCGTGTTTGCCCGCCCCGGATCGCGGGGCTTGGGTCGGCCCGCTGCGGACCTTTCACCGGCCGGCGCGGCCTGGAACGTGGCAACGACACCAGCCTGACCGCGGGAGAAGACGGCAGGGGAAGGGAAAAGACATTGTGGCCTTCCATCACAGTGAGGAGGGGACTGGAGGAGACTCACTGTGATGGATGTTTCTTTTTTTGTGCGCTGGGTGGGGTTGTGTAATTTGTTTGTTTTATTGCTTTTATTATTGGACTGTGGGTGACTAAATTTCGTCCAAAAGGATGACAAATAAAGATATCTTGAATCTTGAATCTTGAATCTTGAATCTTGAATCTTGAATCTTGAATCTTGAATCTTGAATCTTGAATCTTGAATCCTACACACTGGGGACGATATACAATTTTACCAAAGCCGAATTCACCCACAGACCCGCACCTCTTTGGAGTGTGGGAGGAAACCCGAGCGCCCGGAGAAAGCGCACGCAGTCACAGGAAGACAGCGAGCTGATCCGTTGAGTTACTCCAGCTTTTTGTGTCTGTCTTCGGTTCAAACCAGCATCTGCAGTTCCTCCCTTCACATACAGACAGCACCTGTAGTCAGGATCGAACCCAGGTCTCTGGCACTGTAAGGGTGCGCCACCGTTCGAGCGGCAAGGTGGCCCAGCAGTAGAGTTGCTGCCTGACACGTGGAGATGAAATGTATTGGGTCTATTGACAAGATCTGCTGCACAATACAAAAAGATGTTTGTTTACCTATTACCACAATTTAAAACAGCTTTGCAAGATGATGCTGTTTATAGAAGGACGATCATTTCAACAGAGTCAGACCCTCACTTGGCATGGTGCTCGATGCTGGAGCTGGAGTTCCAGAAAAGACGCTGGAAGCAAAGGTTTCAGGTCTTGGCTCGCTGTGCAACTAAAACCATAGCCCCAAAACACAATGCTATTGCTATGACGACAAGAATAACAGAGATTGTACCAAGTTATTGTGGTTGCAGAGCGTTCATCAACAGAGTGCGTCTTCTGTATTCAATGCTCAAGTTGGGAATTTGGACAGGACGGGTATTCTGCAATACACGAGGTGATGTGTAGCTTTGTCGGCAACAGAAACGTGGCGGCACTCGTGTACCGCCTAGGCGAGGTCTGCCGTGTGATTTTACCGGGTCGTACGCAAAGCAAAGCATTTCACTGTAGCTCTGTACATGTGTCAATAAAGCATCATTGCAGTTAAACTACAGAGCTCAGCACTCAGAGGATTGGTGAAAGGCTTGGAGAGAGTGTTTGTGGAGAGGATGTTTCCACCAGTGGGAGAGTCTAGGACTAGAGGTCACAGCCTCAGAATTAAAGGACGCTCTTTTAGGAAGGAGATGAGGAGGGATTTCTTTAGTCAGAGGGTGGTGAATCTGTGGAATTCTTTGCCACAGACGGCTGTGGCCGTCAGTGGATATATTTCAGAGATAGATAGATAGATAGATAGATAGATAGATAGATAGACAGACAGACAGACGGACGGACGGACGGACGGACGGACGGACGGACGGACGGACGGACGGACGGACGGACAGATAGATAGATAGATAGATAGATAGATAGATAGATAGATAGATAGATAGATAGATAGATAGATAGATAGATAGATAGATAGATAGATAGATAGATAGATAGATAGATAGATAGATAGATAGATAGATAGATAGATAGATAGATAGATAGATAGATAGATAGATAGATAGATAGATAGATAGATAGATAGATTCTTGATTAATGCGGATGTCAGAGGTTATGGGGAGAAGGCAGGAGAATGGGGTTAGGAGAAATAGATCAGCCATGATTGAATGGTGGAGTAGATTTGATGGGCCGAATGGCCTAATTCTGCTGCTACCACTTATTCTGCACTCTGTGTCTTCCCCTTTGCTCTAACTGCTGTACTAGAGTACCAGGGTCTTGCCTCCAGCACCTGCAAGGCTGGCTGCGGGAGGCGCCCCCGGGACATAGAAACAGTCAGGCCAGGAGAGGGACATTGGTTGGCGGGCCGAGCTGGTCGAGGGCAACAGAGGAGGCCTGGGGCTTACCTGGGGCTTACCTGGGGCTTACCTGGGGCTTACCTGGGGCTTACCTGGATCAGGGGCACTCCAGTCCATCCAGCAAGTGAGTTTTAATAGAGGGTATGAAGTAAAAGTTCAATAGAAGGTATGAAGTACAAGCTGTTTGAATTAAGAATCAGTGATTCTGCTTTGACCGACCCTGATATTAACTGTAGCTGTGCACTCTGTAATGGAGTGGGAACTGAGAGCCGGATGTACACATTTAATCACACAAGTGCAGATGCCAGAAGATTGCTGAATGTGTCAGGGAGGAATAACACCGTGGGCTCCACGGTAGCGCAGTGGTAGAGCAACTGCCTTACAGCGCCAGAGTCCCGAGTTCGATCCTGACCACGGGTGCTTGGCTGTACGGAGTTTGTACGTTCTCCCCGTGACCTGCAGGGGTTTTCTCCGAGATCTTCAGCCTCCTCCCACACGCCAAAAACTGACAAGCTAATTAGCTTGGTAAAATTGTAACCTGTCTCGATTGTGTGTCGGATAGTATTAGTGTGCGAGGATTGTTGGTCGGTGCAGACTCAGTGGGCCGAAGGACCTGTTTCCGCGTGTATCTCTAAAACGAATCCAAACCAAACAGTGAATTCTGTTAGTTCTGCTCTCGGAATGACTGCAAATTTTCCCCGTTATTTTTGTAATCTATCTAAACGTTCCTTCATGGTCTCAGCACAACAGCGCTGCCTTCCATTAGAGATTCACCGTTGACGTGAGGGTGGGAATCCCCTGTTGCTGCGTGAAGCTACTGGGACTTCTGCTGCACCACAAAAGGAACGTCCAACTTCAGTGCGGAAATTGTCCTGACACAACTTTGTCTAAAAAACAGCTGCATGATGCAGTCAAGCTGTGACTGTACAAAACAACCATTTGCAGGTAGCATTTACAGAACAAACTCTAAAACACATCATATTTTGTCTTCAGCTGGAAGAAACATAATGTGTAGGACTGAAGATGGGTCTCGACCCGAAACGCCACCCCGTTCCTTCTCTCCGGGGATGCTACCTGTCCAGCTGAGTTACTTCAGCATTTTGTGTCGATCTTTGGAAATAAACATAATCCTAATATTAAAGGTTATGATTTTCTTTGGTGAGAAGACAACAAACTTCATGAAGATACGCAAGGTCACAGAGATAGACAGGACAGTATCCACCATTGTTTTTAAATACCAGGCGGCTCAGCGGTAGAGTTGCTGCCTCACAGCACCGGAGACCTGGGTTCCATCCTGGCCACGGGTGCTTGTCTGCATGGAGTTTGTACGCTCTCCCCGTGACCCACGTGGGTTTCCTCCGGGATCTCCAGTTCGTCCCACACTCCAAAGACGTACAGGTGTGCAGGCTCGTTGGCTTGGTAAAATTGTAAAATGTTCTTAGTGTGTGTGGGAGAGTGTTAGTGTGCGGGGATAATATAATAATAATAATAATATATTCCTTTATTTGTCCCACACCGGGGAAATGATTGTTGGTTGCACGAACACGGTGGGCCGAAAGGCCTGTTTCCGCTCTGTATCTCTAAACTATAATAAACTAAACTAAACCAGAAGCCAACATTGGCTTCATTTACACAGTTTGGCTCCATTATCACTTGTCATAGTTTCTGAATCGCTATGGTTAGGCCTCAATATTGTTTACTTAAAGTCCTATCTGACCTCCATCTATATCCTTACAATGGAATGTAAATCCACCATCATTTGATTAAATGGGATCTGCTATAAATGTTTTTTTCCAACAGAGATATTATTGTAATATATATCATACCTCTGGTCTTTGGAAATGTTTCTCTTGGTAAAGCTCACATACTCCCCCTTTAATGAATGCAGAAGCAAGGAACTGCTGCAGATTGGTGACGTTTCAAGTCGGGGACTTTCTTCCACACCTGAAGGAGATTTCGCAGTGGAGCGGTCAAAATGTGGAAACGCGGAACTGCAGATGCTGGTTTACCAAGGGAAGACACCAAATGCTGGAGTAACTCAGCAGGCCAGGCAGCATCCCTGCGGAACATGGATAGAGGACCTTTCGGGTCAGGACCCATCTCCCATTTTGACAGCACCACCACTGCAAAATCTCCTCAAGGTAAGAACGAAGGGTCCCAACCAGAAACGCCACCTATCCATGTTCTCCAGGGATGCTGACTGACCTGGATGAGTTACTCCAGCACTTTGTGTCTCCACTTTAATTAAATCATTTACATTAATACAATAATCAGATCAGTATATATTTTTTCCGAATGAAACCACCCTCTTTTACAGATTCTACTGAAGATACTGCAATTGGGCGGCACGGTTGCGCAGCGGTAGAGTCGCTGTCTTACAGCGCTTGCAGCTCTGGAAACCAAGGTTCGATCCCGACTACGGGTGCAGTCTGTACGATGTTTGTACGTTCCCGTGAACTGCGTTTGTTTTTCTCCGAGATCTTCGGTTTCCTCCCACACTCCAAAGATGCACAGGCTTGTAGGTTAATTGGCTTGGCGTATGTGTAAATTGTCCCTAGTGTGTGTAGGATAGCGTTAATGTGCGGGAATCGCTGGTCGGCGCGATCTCGATGGGCCGAAGGGCCTGATTCCACGCTGTATCTCTAAACTAAACTAAAATTATATTGATCAGAGCTGAATCGATGTTCTTGGTACATATTTTGGTTGGATTGAACTGATTATTCTAACAGTGAGCTATATAAATTTTATGAGACAATCATAAAACAATACTGATTCTCTGTGTAATATCCTGATGTCAAATGCAAAGAGCTCTTTAAAGCTGCATCACTCATCTCCTGCTTATTTATTAGCTTCTTAGTCACTGTCAAAATACATGATTCCAATGTGTTATCTCTGCAGGGTTTGAAGGAAGAGATAAGAAAAACCTTGGAAGACTAGTTATTGCCACCTGTTAAAACTTGCACTGTCTCAGATCTGAGTTTGCATCCAGTTCACCAGCAATGGTAAGATCCGCTTTCCCTTTGTCTCGCAATGAAGTAATTTTTTTTCCAGCCAAACCAAATCTAGGTACGAAGGGAGGAACTGCAGGTGCTAGTTTAAACAGAAGACGGACACAAAAAGCTGGAGTAACTCAGTGGGCCAGGCAGCATCTCTGGAGAGAAGGAATCGGTGACATTTTGCGTGGAGAACCTTCTTCAGACTTGTCCCTGATATGTCAATTGTCACAACAAAAATGACCATACCTTGGCATTTTTGCACAGACCTTTGATTTACAGAGACTAACTCAATCAAGGTTCGTTTTTTTGTTATGCGTGATTCAAGACTTTATCAATGATTTGGTGATTGAATTCATCAAAAAATATTTCTAAAACAATATTTCTGAAGTGTGTAAAGAAGGGCCACGACCCGAAACATCACCCATCCTTTTTTTTACAGAGATGCCGACTGACCCAATGTGTCACTCCAACACTTTGTGCCTATCTTTCTGAAACAATAGTTTGTTAAAGTATTGTGAAGTGCAGCTGAGGTTTTGTGTTCAGTTCTGGGTGCCACATTTTAAGACGAGTAGGTTTGTAGGTTATAGACAATAGACTATAGACAATAGACAATAGGTGCAGGAGTAGGCCATTCGGCCCTTCGAACCAGCACCGCCATTCAATGTGATCATGGCTGATCATTCACAATCAGTACCCCGTTCCTGCCCCCTCCCCATACCCCCTGACTCCACTATCATTAAGAGCTCTATCTAACTCTCTCTTGAAAGCATCCAGAGAATTGGCCTCCACTGCCTTCTGAGGCAGAGAATTCCACAGATTTACAACTCTCTGAGTGAAAACGTTTTTCCTCATCTCCGCTCTAAATGGCCTACCCCTTATTCTTAAACTGTGGACTCCCCCAACATTGGGAACATGTTTCCTGCCTCTAGCATGTCCAATCCCTTAATAATCTTATATGTTTCAATAAGATCCCCTCTCATCCTTCTAAATTCCAGTGCACACAAGGTTAATTGGCTTCAGTAAAATTGTGCCCAGTGTGTAGAATAGTGGAAGTGCACGTGTTGATCACGGGTCGGCACGGACCCGGTGGGCCGAAGGACCTATATCTCTAAAGTCTGAAGTCTAAAATACGTATGATATTTTATGTAAAAATACATATGAGCCTATGCAAAATAAATTTTGAGGAGAACCCAAGGAAAGACGAGGGTTGTATAAACATATACACACACATACATACATACATACATACATACATACATACATACATACATACATACATACATACATACATACATACATACATACATACATACATACATACATACATACATACATACATACATACATACATACATATAAAAGCAAACAAACAATAATAGCGGAAAAAGACCAAAGCAATGTCTCCATATCTATGTACTTAGAGCTTATATGAAGGTTGTAGTGTTTAATAGCCTGATGGCTGTAGGGACGAAGCTGTTTCTGAACCTGGACGTTATGGTTTTCAGGCTCCTACATCTTCTTCCCGATGGTGAAATGAGAGTGTGGCCAGGGTGGTGGGGGTCTCTGATGATGCTGGTTGCCTCTTTGAGGCAGCAACTCCTGTAAATGCCTTCGATGGTGGGGAGGTCAGAACCCGTGATGGACCGGGCAGTGTTCACCTTTTTTTTGCAATTTTCTTTGCTCTTGGGCATTCGGTTTAGCAAACCAGGCCGTGATGCAACCAGTCAAGATGCTCTCCACCGTACACCTGTAGATGTTCGAGAGTCAGCAGAGTCAGTGGCGCAGCGGTAGAGTTGCTGCCTTACAGCGCCAGATGCCCGGCTTCTCCCCATGACCTGTGGGTTTTCTCCAATTTCCTCCAACGCTCCAAACGCGTACAGGTTTGTAGGTTAATTGGCTTGGTAAAATTGTAAAATGTCCCTAGTGGGTGTAGGATATTGTCAGTGCACGGGAATCGCTGTTCGGCACGGAATCGGTGGGCCGAAGTGCCCGTTACCGCGCTGTATCTAAACTAACTAAAGTAAACTAAACTAAACTAAACTAAAGTAAACTAAAGTAAACTAAAGTAAACTAAACTAAACTAAACTAAAGTAAACTAAACTAAACTAAACTAAACTAAACTAAACTAAACTAAACTAAACTAAACTAAACTAAACTAAACTAAACTAAACTAAACTAAACCGAATCTCTGCAATCTTCTCAGGAAGCGAGCATGGCTGTTGTTCTTTTCAAGGGCAATCTTGCCTACAAATAGACAGGAAAGCTCTTGTTATGGTAAAACTCACAAGGTTAGCCTGGCAGGTTCCTCGCAAGCAAAATTGCTTTGCTCTGTTCTCGCCCCTGTGATGTCAAGCCAGGAAAATTAATCCCCATTTATTGCAGGACTAATCTGGAGTTAAACCTCAGGCTCGATCTCTGCAGGAGGGAGGGATGTTCCCATGTAACAGGTGAGATTATGGTCGAAAGAACGAGGGGTAATTTATAGCCAGCTGTGGACAACATGGAGATTCAGTGACCAAATGAATGAAACTATTGTCATCTTATTTACAGACGGCCACTAGCTTGATGTGTAGAATTTTACCTATCTCTAGTGGCACGGTGGCGCAGTAGTAGATTTGCTGCCTTACAGCGCCAGAGACCCAGGTTCGATCCTGACTGCGGGCGCTTGTCCGTACGGAGTTTGCACGTTCTCCCCGTGACCTGCGTGGGTTTTCCCCAGGTGCTCCATTTTCTTCCCTCCCTCTAAAGATGTGCAGGCTTGTAGGTTGATTGGCTTGGTAAAATTGTAAATTGTCCCTCGTGTGTGCAGAGCGGTGTTAATGTGTGGGGATCGCTGGTCAGCCCGGACCTGGTGGGCCGAGGGGCCTGTTTCAGTGCTGTATCTCTAAACTATAATTCATGTAGAAGAACTAAATACAGAGCTACAAATATTGGTTGGATTCAAAGCATTATTTCTGCATTTACAATACCTTCCAACTTTACCTGAGCATTTTAATTTTTCTCACGAGTTTAAGTTGCAGAAAGTCAGTGGTGTGTGAGTGCAACTGAAATAGACAGTCCTTAAATTATAATTTAATAAAAAGGAACTGCAGATGTTGGGTCTGAAGAATGTGTCCCGACTCGAAATGTCACCTCACCATGTTCTCCAGAGATGCTGCCTGATCCGCTGAGTTATTCCAGAACTTTGTGTCTCTCTTTAAATTCAGCCTGGACTCGAGGGCCTGTGCAAAAGGGAAAGGGTTGGGCAGGTTAGGACTTTATCTCAGCATTCTGTCTATCTTCAGTATAAACCAGCATCTGCAGCTCCTACACATTAGGACTTTATTGGAGTCCGAGTGCAGTAGGCCGGGGGATGATCCCATCTATATACCAAATCTCTCGTTTGTTTGTTTGTTTGTTCCTGAACTACAGCCAAAAAGGTGCACGATAGCGTGACAATTTTAGGCCCATCTTATTCACCGTCGTCCCTTTGGTGTAGGGAAATAACTGCAGATGCTGGTACAAATCGAAGGTATCACAAACTACTGGAGTAACTCAGCAGTCATCCCTTTGGTGCCAATGGAAGAAGTTTCATTGAAATTGGTGTTATATTTCTAAAATTATTCACATTTTAAAGTTTAAATCTATCTCCGAGGGAGGGAGGGAGGGAGGGAGGGAGGGAGGGAGGGAGGGAGGGAGGGAGGGAGGGAGGGAGGGAGGGAGGGAGGGAGGGAGGGAGGGAGGGAGGGAGGGAGGGAGGGAGGGAGGGAGGAGGGAGGATAAGGGGGGTTGAGGGGGATGGAGTGGGGGAGGGAGGGGAAGGGGGGGGAGGAGAAGGGGTAGGGGGAGGGATTTGGGAGGAGGGAGGGAAGGGGGGAGGAGGGGAGGGAGGGGGAGGGGAGGGGGAAGGGGGAAGGGGAGGGGGGGAGGAGAGGGTGCTGCACCAATGCAGGAGAGGTTTGAGCCCAACTTGGTCTAGTATGTGTATAAAATCATGAGGGGAATAGATGCAGAGGTTTTTTTTTTACCCAGGATAGAGGAATCAAGAACCAGAGTCCATATGTTTGAGATGAGAGGGGAAAGATTTAATAGGAATCTGAGGAGCATCTTTTTCACTTGGAAGGTCACTTAGTAAAGAGGTCCTTCTGCAGTTGCGCAGGCCCCTGGTGAGACCACGTCTGGAGTATTGTGTGCAGTTTTGGTCGCTTAATTTGAGGAAGGACATCCTTGCTATTGAGGCTGTGCAGCGTAGGCTCACGAGGTTAATCCCTGGGATGGCGGGACTGTCATATGAGGAAAGATTGGAAAGACTGGGCTTGTATTCACTGGAATTTAGAAGGATGAGAGGGGATCTTATAGACACGTATAAAATTATAAAAGGACTGGACAAGCCAGATGCAGGAATAATGGTTGCAATGTTGGGGGAGTCCAGAACAAGGGGCCACAGTGTAAGAGTAAAGTGGAGGTCATTTGAAACTATGAGGATAAACTTTTTCACCCAGAGAGTTGTGAATTTGTGGAATTATCTGCTACAGAAGGCAGTAGAAGCCAATTCACTGGATGAATTTAAAAGAGAGTTAGATAGAGCTCTAGGGGCTAGCAGAATCAAGGGGTATGGGGAGAAGGCAGGCACGGGTTACTGATTGTGGATGATCAGCCATGATCACAATGAATGGCGGTGCTGGCTTGAAGGGCCAAATGGCCTCCTCCTGCAACTAGTTTCTATGTTTCTAAGGGTGCTAGGCATATGGAACAAACTACTGGAGGAGGTAGTTGAGGCAGGTACTGTAGAAGCATATTGAAAGACACTTGGACAGATACATGGTTAGGACAGGATTCTGGGGCTATGGGCCAAACGCAGGCAAATGGGACTTGCTGAGATGGAGTATCTTGGTTAGCATGGACATGATGGACCCAATGGCCTGTTTCTGTGCTCGCTGTGTCTCTGACTAAATCAGAACTCTTATAGTATTGGTGTTTTAATTCTTACAATGCATAAAGATGGCAGAAAGTTATTTATTTTCATTTTGGGAGACGATTTCTTTCCAGCTTGGATTTAGTCAGTCATTTATGAGCTTTAATTAAACAAGGAGAGGAAAAATTGTTACGCAAGCCTTCAAATGAATTGCCTTGGCACCGAGTCCGTCCACAATTTATTTGAGTCCCTGAATAAAACTCACACTAAAACTACTTCACATGACACATCATAAAGTCTGAAGAATGACCTTGAGGAAAGTATTATGGAGCGTGGCGATCCAATTTGGTGGTTACAACATAGTTACAAAAGGAAGAGTGAGGCTTAAAAAAAGTCAGTGTAAATAGTGGTGGAGTCACTGAGGGAAAATCAGTAGCAGCAGTAGCACTAAGTGTGTGTGTTTCTCTGCTAAAATAGCTAAGTGGATCAAACTAAGTAGGGAACAGAGAGGAAAGACGCTGTGTGGAGAGGGCCTGAAGGATCTATGATAAATGCAGAGACCAAAAGCATGGCTGAGAAATCATAATAAGAGGTCCCAATATGGAAAAGTATGCATGAAGCAAATCAAACGTTGCCTCTTAGCACAGTGGCACAGCGGCAGAGTTGCTGCCTTACAGCGCCAGAGACCTGGGTTCGATCCTGACCACGGGTGCTGTCTGTACGGAGTTTGTACGTTTTCTCCTGATGTTTCGGTTTACTCCCACCTTCCAAAGGCGTGCGGGTTTTTGTAGGTTAATTGGCCTCTGTAAATTGTCCCTAGTGTGTAGGATCGAATTAGTGTACGGGTCGACGTGGACTCGGTAGGCCGAAGGATGGACACAAAATGCTGGAGTAACTCAGTGGGTCAGGCAGCATCTCAATCCTTTCTCTTATTCATTGACTATGTAAATACCTCCATGCTGACTTTCTCTGCAGTTGTCAGGCAAACAGGGGAAAACATTCTTTTCAAACATATTTAAAATTTCACTGAAAGAATGCAAGTGGTGAGAAATGCGACTTTGTTAAGTCTGTGCATTTTACCCGATCAAATCATGCCCTCCCTCCAAGAACCACTCCATCGGTTAAACTTTGGGATGAGGTGGCTGGTTTTAGGAACATTGCCCTTTGACCTCTGAACCCGGGGTTGACTACAGCCAGAGTGGGAAAAGAGGGTTCATTATGTCCAGTGTGCAAGGCACATAAATTTAATATCTCCAGTATCAATCTCCTTATCTCAAAGATCTTCACAGTACAAAGTTGACCATAAATTGGCACAAACTGACACCAAGTTGGCAAAGACACCGCTGGAAGGATTTGCAGGGATTACCGGTATGGCAGAGTAAACTACACTGAGGTTATGAATGGGGGGCATTGTTAGGACATAGCTGTACACTGCACCTGGTCACACTGAACTTGACCTGACGCTGCTTAATGGCAAAAAAAGGGTATCTCTCCCCAAACCCACATCTGCCTCGTAGAACGCATAAAACATCTGCAAGGGGAAAAATAAAACAGGTTTTGGTTTTAGTTTTAAAGATACAGCGTGGAAACAGGCCCTTCGGAACACCAAGTCTGTGTCGACCAGCAATCTGCTTAGATTTAATTCTATCCTACAGATTAGGGACAAAAAGTTACACAAGCCAATTAACCTGCAAACCAGACCTCCTTTGGACTGCGGGAGGAAACTGGAGCACCAGGCGAAAACCCACGCAGGTCACGGGGAAAACGTGAAAACTCCGTACAGACAGCACCCGCGGTCGGGATGGAACCTGGGCCTCCAGCGATGTAAGGCAGCGACTCCACCGTTGCGCCACTGTGTCAGAGAGAAGCAGAAATGAAAGACAAAAGAAGTAAAATAATGGTTCAACATGTGGCTGCCATGAAATATTTGAGGAAGGATAGACTGCACTGGGAAGAGATAGTCATTTTTAGAAATAACACTGTGGGCGCCAGCGGTAGAGTTGCTGCTTTACAGCATCAGAGACCCGGGTTCAATCCTGCCTACGGGTGCAGTCTGCGCAGAGTTTGTACGATCTCCCCGTGACCACGTGGGTTTTCTCTAGGTGCTCGGGTTTCCTTGCATGCTCCAAAGATGTACAGGTTTGTAAGTTAGTTGGTTTCTGTAAATTGTAAATTCGGTGGGCTGAAGGTCCTGTTTCCCCACCCTGTATCTCCAAAGTCTAAAGTCCAAGGTCTAAATAACTCCTTACAAAAGAACAGCAAATATGTACCCTGAGTTACCTGCAGTTAGGAAGGTTTCTGTGCAAATGTACTCCATTTTGTTTTACCCGCTTCTCCAAGAAGAACTTTTTCACCTGACAGAAAACTTATGAATGGGGCCTTGCTGGAACAGGCCTGGCGGAGGGCTGGTAATAATTGAGACTATTCATTCATACACTAGTGCCCTGAGGGGGGAAAAATATATATTTTAAACAGAATGCTACCCAAATCCAAACATAATCAGATGTTTTACTAACTAAATAAGTGTTTTGCCAACAGGGCTTAAAATGAATCCCTTCTCACCTCATTATTTTCTAATATGGCTTCTCGATCTCCCAGAATCGAGAGCGTTTACTGTGGCACCGTACACTGCCAGCGTCAAATAAAAAAAACTTTTTGAGAACAACTCGTTGTGATAATCAGCAGCAAAACAGCAATTTTAAATGTTTAAACTTAAAACTGCCATGTAAGTGGCCAAAATTTTTTTTAAAAAGATGCATATAACAGCTGGATTCCATCTGCTACTTCTTGAGGGTATTATTAAACAGTTGTGCTCAGCTGTTGAGAATGGGAGGGGGTTAAGCCACATTTTTATGATCATTCCATCAGCTTGAATGCTGAACGCATTTTCAGATTTTAAAATCAAGCTTTTTTTCCCCCTCCAATCTCGGTAATTTTTTTGTTTGCGGTCTCAAATGGAGGCAATCATGCTAACGAACTATGGGGATCACTTTGCAATGCCTTCCGATTTTTACGTCAATGATAGAAGGTATCATAAGAAGATAACTGCGGATGCTGGTACAAATCGAAGGTATTTATTCACAAAATGCTGGAGTAACTCAGCAGGTCAGGCAGCATCTCGGGAGAGAAGGAATGGGTGATGTTTCGGGTCGAGACCCTTCTTCTCGATCCGAAACGTCACCCATTCCTTCTCTCCCGAGATGCTGCCTGACCTGCTGAGTTACTCCAGCATTTTGTGATTAGAAGGTATCATTTCGGCCATGATCGCAATGAATGGCGGTGCTGCCTCGAAGGGCCGAATGGACTCCTCCTGCACCTATTTTCTAAATTTTATATGTATCAACAGAAAAACAGCCACCCCAACCTCACCCAGGTGAGGCACCAAGTCTCACGTTCTGACCAGTACCACTTGCTTTCGCAGTGTGACACTTTCATCTCCTGCATCACCTCAATTAGTCCTAATCATTGTTGATTTATGAGCATTTCAGGACCCGGAGGCTGATATTCACTGGAGACAGATAGCAAACAGCCAAACCCAGATCAGATAGTACTGTTAACCAGGTCGTTAGCTATGTTATGTCCTGAGTTACTCCAGCATATTGTGCTACCTTCGATTTGAACCAGCATCTGCAGTTCTTTCCTACCCTTATTAGTTAGTTATCTTGCCAGTTTAGCCATGATTTTGTGTGAAGTCACATCTCAGAAAGGACAGAGTGAAGCAGTGGTAGAGTCGTTGCCTCACAGCGCCAGAGGCCCGGGTTCGATCAGCACTACAGGTGCTGTCTGTACAGAGTTTGCACTTTCTCCCTTTGGCTGCGTGGGTTTTCTCCGGGTGCTCTGGTTTCCTCCCACATTCCAAAGACGTGCGGGTTTGTACTTAATAGGCTTCTATGAATCACTCCTGGTGTGTGGGATGCAAAAGTGGGATAACGTTATAAGTTCATCAGTTGTAGGAGCAGAATTAGGCCATTCGGCCTACCGAGAGTCTCCTCTGATAACATAGAATAGCATGCGGGTGATCGCTGGTCGGCGAGGACCTGGTGACCATAGGTCTGCTTCCATGCTGTGCATCTAATTAAACTTCTTTCTGAGATTTGTCCTCAGCTAAAATCTCAGCAAGATGTGTTTTTTTTTCTTGATGAGATTTTAGCTGAATCCTTCAGTTGGCTAAAAATGACTCGGATTAAATTATTTTAACCATCACAACTTAAAAACAAAAACTAGAATCTAAGAGCGCATCTTAACACGTTGCAGAACTACAGAAGGTCCTTGTTTGGTATTTGCTCATTTCAGTAATGTTCCAGCATGTAGTAATATCTTATTAAAGGTTCGGCCAACTAAATCCAGCACCTTTCCAAGCAATTCAGTGAGAACATGCACGATTATGAATCCACACTCCATATTAATGTCACTTCATATTAATCGAATCAAAATAAAATCCATGGAACTGGACAGTTGGCTTGCATCCGCCCTGACGAGGCCTGTTTCTTCGCCCTTGCGGCTTGATTATTTTTAAATGCAAGCTCATATTGGGTGCACCGGTCACAGCGTGTACCTGGTGTTCCTCCAGGTGATTGCGGTTCAGTTCAATGGAAGCAATTTATGTCAGCAAGTTTGTCCTTTTACGAAGATTGCAAAACCGTGGGCCTGACGATTCGTCCAGCTCATCCCAAGCCAATTGTGAGCGACGGGATAATGACCAAATAATGAGTCATAGAAAGGGAGGTGCAGAGGCAACTGCTGGAAGGTGACTCCCCCACTTGCACTTTCTCAAATTACTCCTTGTGGGATCTTCCATGCTCGCATGATGGAGCATTAATCTCATGCAGACATCCTCACCTCCAACAGTGTGGAACTCCCTGAGCACTCAATATAGACAATAGACAATAGACAATAGGTGCAGGAGGAGGCCATTCGGCCCTTCGAGCCAGCACTGCCATTCAATGTGATCATGGCTGATCATTCTCAATCAGTACCCCGTTCCTGCCTTCTCCCCATACTCCCTGACTCCGCTATCCTTAAGAGCTCTATCTAGCTCTCTCTTGAAAGCATCCAAAGAATTGGCCTCCACTGCCTTCTGAGGCAGAGAATTCCACAGATTTACAACTATCTGACTGAAAAGGTTTTTCCTCATCTCCGTTCTAAATGGCCTACCCCTTATTCTTAAACTCTGGCCCCTGGTTCTGGACTCCCCCAAAATTGGGAACATGTTTCCCGCCTCTAACGTGTCCAATCCCTTAATAATCTTATATGTTTCGATAAGATCCCCTCTCATCCTTCTATATTCCAGTGTATACAAGCCTAGTCGCTCCAGTCTTTCAACATATTACACATTCGCCATTCCGGGAATTAACCTAGTAAACCTACGCTGCACACCCTCAATAGCAAGAATGCCGTTCCTCAAATTTGGAGACCAAAACTGCACACAGTACTCCAGGTGCGGCCTCACTAGAGCCCTGTACAACTGCAGAAGGACCTCTTTGCTCCTACGCTCAACTCCTCTTGTCATCAAGGCCAACATTCCATTGGCTTTCTTCACTGCCTGCTGTACCCGCATGCTAACTTTAAGTGATTGACTCCACCCATCGTGTCACCTCTTCCTTTGATCGATGACAAGCAAACTAAACATCTTTAGTTCTTTAGCAATAGAAATTCTGACTTATCTTCAGCTGAAAATAAGGCGGTACGGCGGCTCAGCGGTAGAGCTACTGCCTTACAGCGCCGGAGACCCGGGTTCGATACTGACTACAGATGCTTGTCTGTACGGAGTTTGTACGTTCTCCCCGTGACCTGCATGGGTTTTCATCGGTTTCCTCCCACACTCCAAAGACCTACAGGTTTGTAGGTTAATTGGCTTGGTGTAATTGTAAATTGTCCCTCGTGCGTGTAGGATAGTGTTAAGTGTGCGGGGGTCGCTCGACGGTGCGGACTCGGTGGGCCGAAGAGCCTGTTTCCTAAACTAATCTAAACTAAGCTGTGTCTCTAAACTACACTAATCTAAACTAAAAATGGTGTCGGTCATCTCTGATGAGGAGAATTCAAAAACACTAGAATCTTTCCTGAGTGAAAAATGTTTTTTATCCCAATGTCACCATCGTTTATATCATTAAGCACACAAATAAGTAGAATTATAAACATTTTCACACTGACTGTAGTTGCACAGCACCATCCTTGGTGACATAGACCTAAAGACACAAAATCAATTTTCCCTGGTATGGTTCATGAGTTTGCTGTATTCGCTTAATTTCTTAATTCATTTCCATTGATCTTTTGCTAATCTGTGAGCATACTTAGCATAGAAGGAAATAAAAACTGCAGATGCTGGTTTAAATCGAAGGTAGACACAAAATGCTGGAGTAACTCAGCGGGTCAGGCAGCATCTCGGGAGAGAAGGAATGGGTGATGTTTCGGGTCAAGACCCTTCTTCAGACTGAGGATCGCGCGTTGAATCCCAGTCCAGATTTACCTCTGAACTCACATTTGGAATTAAACATGCACCTGATCTCGCCCTCCATTCAATTCTGACCTTCCACCTCCTCCTAGATTGGCGTGGTGTCACAGCGGTAGAGTTGCTGCCTCACAGCGCCAGAGAACCGGGCTCTTTCCTGACTATGAGTGCTGTCTCAACAGCGTTTGTACGTTCTCCCGGTGACCACGTGGGTTTTCCCTGTGTGCTCCGGTTTCATCCCAGATTTCAAAGACGTGCAGGTTTGTAGGTTAATTGGCTTTGGTAGAAATTGCCCCCAGCGCGTTGGATAGAGTTAGTGCGCGGGGCGATCGCTGGTCAGCACGGACTCGATGGGCCGAAGGGCCTGTTTCCGCGCTGTATCTCTAAAGTCTAAAGTTTAAAAGTATAAAGAACCGAGAGAAGGGAATTCGAGATAACTGATAGATCAATGTGGACAGATGTATTAACAACTTGTCGACACTGTACTAATGGGAAACATGTCTGGATAGAAATGTAACACTCACAGTGAAAAATAAACTGTTTAAAATATATATGGATTATTGTTCAGCAATCGCTCTATTAATTCTCACGTACAATTAACCTTTTTTTACTTCACACTTCTATTATTATTTAGCCTTTATAACTCTCTCTATATATCCACAGCACCATTTTCTGTTTTTCTTTCCCCTACTTTGCACCTGTGATGTGTTTTGTTCAGACATTTTTATTTCACCCAGTTGTGATTTTCTTGCAAAGCCTCTCCCTACATCTGTCTATTTAACAACTACCCTATTGACAGCATTAATTTCATGCTTAACTCTGTCATCCTCTCTCTCTCTCTCTCTCTCTCTCTCTCTCTCTCTCTCTCTCTCTCTCTCTCTCTCTCTCTCTCTCTCTCTCTCTCTCTCTCTCTCTCTCTCTCTCTCTCTCTCTCTCTCTCTCTCTCTCTCTCTCTCTCTCTCTCTCTCCCTCTCTCCTTCCCCCCTCCCTCCCACCCCCTCCCCCTCTCACTCCCTCAGCCCTCTCTCTCTCCCTCTCTCTCTTTCTCTCCCTCCCTCTCCCCCTGTCCCGCTCCCCCTCCAACCCCCTCCCCTTCCCTCCCTCCCACCCTCTCCCCTCCCCTCCCTCTCCCTCTCCTACCCCCTCCCCTCCCTCTCTCCATCTCCTTCCCTCTCTCTCTCTCTCGCTCTCTCTCTCTGTTTTGGCATCAGATTCCAGCATCTGGTTTCTTTCCTGGGATTTACAGGCTTCGGGTCAGCTTGCTAAACACATCCTCTTTAAGTCGCTGCAGCTGTCTGTATGCTACTCAATGTTAGTTATATTCTATATACGACTTCAAATTCCAAAGAACGGGAGTCATTAAAATCGATTTCAAAATCATGGGTGCTGACCAGCCATTCAAATAAAGTTGAGAAACCAATACATTCCCTTCATGTCAGGTGACAAAATCATTACAGATGGAGCAATTTCACACAACCAGAGATTTATTTAGGATATTCTTGGATGGATATATTTGTTTTATTTCAAGTAGACATTGGGGATAATTTTAAGTGCAGGAAGGAACTGCAGATGCTGGTTTGCCCCGAAGGTGGACAGAAAATGCTGGAGTAACTCAGCGGGACAGGCAGCATCTCTGGATAGAAGGAATGGGGTCATTTTAATCTCCTGATATCAATACTAATGGGCGCGCAATTGAATACGTAGCCTTTCATGATACGATACGATACGATACAACTTTATTTATCCCGGAGGAAAATTGGTCTGCAGACAGGCAAAAAATACAGTTGCAAAGCATTGAAAGTGTTATGCGCATTATAATAATAATGAAATTTAAATGACCAGTTATTGCACAGCGCACATGTAACAAACATGAAACATTTGCCCTCAGAACGCCTACTTATGATCTGCTGTGTTATTGATAAGGACTACCACCGGGCAGTTGATGTGCCGATAAGCGAAAAGCAGAGTCTGAAGAAGGGTCTCGACCTGCAACGTCACCTAATCATTTTCTCCGCAGATGCTGCCTGACCCGCTGAGTTACTCCAGCATTTTGTGTCTATCTTTGATGCTCCACTAGGTATCACACAACCAGTCCTTTACCATATCCAAAGCAAAGGACCAAGACCAATATTTAATTTAGAAATCTTTGAGGCATCACTGTTCCGTTCTGACCAAAGATAATAGAGCAGAGCAAGATAGACCGCTCGACCCTAAAAACCGTAGTATGTCACGGCGCCATTTTAGTAGGCAGAAACTCGCAGAAACATTTTAAAAGAAAAATAACAAAAATCTGTGAATTGATAGATGAGATATATTCTACATTTTTATGGTATCATCACACATACAGTTCCCCCAAAATATTGATTACACTATGAGAGGCAATGCGAACGGCGGGTTTTGCTTACTAAAATGGCGGGCATTACGCTCCTTTGCGTACTACACTTCAGTACAGGCGATTTCGACGGAGTGGAGCATCTTGCTCCTCTAGTATCTTTGGTTGTGACTGGGTTCACTGGTGAAAATGCTGAAGAGGACCTAGAGGGCAAGTCTTCTGCGGGAGACATCATATCTGTGGAGAAAGAAATAGTTAATCTTTTTGTTTGATGATCATTCCTCAGAGTGTTCCAGTGGGGCGAATCAATGGCGCAGCGGTAGAGTTGCTGCCTTACAGCGCCAGAGACCTGGGTTGGATCCTGTTTCCGCGTTCTCCCTGTGACTGCGTGGGTTTTCTCCGGGTGCTCCGGTTTCCTCCCACACTCTAGAAGTGCAGGTTTGTGGGTTTTTTGGTTTCTGTATATTATCCCGAGTTTGCAGGATAGAACTAATGTACGGGTAGACACAAAATGCTGGAGTAACTCAGCGGGTCAGGCAGCATCCCAGGAGAGAAGGAGTGGGTGACGTTTCGGGTCGAGACCCTTCTTCAGACTGAAGAAATGTCTCCCATTCCTTCTCTCCTGAGATGCTGCCTGACCCGCTGAGTTACTCCAGCATTTTGTGTCTACCTTCAATTTGAACCAGCATCTGCAGTTATTTTCCTACTAGTGTCTGCGGGTGATTGGTGGCCGGCACGGACTCGGCGGGCCGAAGGGCCTGTTTCCGCGCTGAACCTTTTCTGAGCGGACCAATCACTTGCACCATTTTCTGTTAGGGTTTAGAATTTGAGTCTCTTAGCCAGAGAAACTCTGTGGTTCACTCACAAAATTCAAGTAAAGCCTGCTTCACAGTCCTTCGCCTCTGTAAAGACCAATTCTGACCATTAAATTCTAATGCACCTAGAGCACAGCGCTGAGAAACAGAACAGAACAGGGCAGCACGGCGGCGCAGCGGTAGAGTTGCTGCCTTACAGCGAATGCAGCGCCGGAGACTCAGGTTCGATCCTGACTACGGGCGCCGTCTGTACGGAGTTTGTACGTTCTCCCCGTGACCTGCGTGGGTTTTCTCCGAGATCTTCGGTTTCCTCCCGCACTCCAAAGACGTACAGGTATGTAGGTTAATTGGCTGGGCAAATGTAAACATTGTCCCTAGTGGGTGTAGGATAGTGTTAATGTGCGGGGATCGCTGGGCTGAAGAAGGGTCTCGGCCCGAAACGTCTCCCATTCCTTCTCTCCTGAGATGCTGCCTGACCCGCTGAGTTACTCCAGCATTTTGTGTCTACCTTCAATTTGAACCAGCATCTGCAGTTTTTTTCCTACTAGTGTCGGGGGGTGATTGTTGGCCGGCACGGACCCGGTGGGCCGAAGGGCCTGTTTCCGTGCTGTATCTTTAAATCTAAAAAAAAAAATCTAATTAGATGGTCAGTCCAAGAGGTTGACATTTGCAATTTCTCAAGAGAATCTCATCCTACGAGCAATCAGATGGAAATGAAAAGGTTGAGGACAACAAATAATGAGTCTGGAGAAGGGAACCCGACCCGAAGCGTCACCTATTCCTTCTCGCCCGTGATGCTGCCTGTCCCGCTGAGTTACTCCAGTATTTTATGTCTATCTTCGGTGTAAACCAGCATCTGCAGTTCCTTCCTGTAACAAACGAATGGGTTTATTGGGCATAATATGAAGTGTCCTGTTCTTCCACTTGAGGTCTGTGTAGAAAGGAACCGCACATGCTGGGATACACCGAAAATAGACACAAAATGCTGGGGTAACTCAGCGGGTCAGGCAGCATCTCTGAAGACACTGAAGGGTCCCGTCCCAAAGCATCACCCACACCTTTCTCTCCAGAGGTCTGACGACGGGTTCTGACGTTCTGACCTGAAACGTCACCCGTCCTTTTTTTCCAGAGATGCTGCCTGGCCGACTGAGTTACTCCAGCACTCTGGTGACGACTTTCACTTGAGGTTATTCATTACGACCGGTGTCAATCTTCAGCCACATACTTAATCATTGAGACAAGAGGGCCACTATTTTATAGGGCCAATCACTTAGATAGTACAGGGGAGTCTTAACCTCAATTTAACCTAAAATTAGCACCACCTAACGTATGGCCAAGGTGACCTACCTTGCCCTCTACTGCCAGATTACGAGCAGATATCTCTCTAAAAGCTCCCACTAGGCTATTTACCCTGTGACACTAAACAGTTACTGGGTTTTAATGTCTGAACAAATGGGTGGGAATGCCTATGAATCTGGAGTACCTGGCCAAAATCTTTCGGAATTAAAATAAAATATTTTATCAGCCAGGGTGCCTACTAGAAGAGTGTAGACATGCCAAGAATGATTACGAAGCTAAGTGTTAAGTCGCTGATCCATCAGGTCAGCCTGTGGAAAGCACAGCCATCTGATTAGCGGCCTGATTTAAAGTGGGTCGAACCCATAAAAATAATCGGACAGCAATTTACTCAGAGAGAAAAACATCAGTGCTGGCTCCCACCAGTGAAGACCGACTACATTTGAGCATGTTGCTGGCCTCATTGGTTTCATTGGTCCCGTACTTGCCACAGAGGGAGTACAGAGAAGGTTCACCAGATTGATTCCTGAGCTGGCAGGACTTTCATATGAAGAAAGACTGGATAGACTCGGCTTGTACTCGCTGGAATTTAGAAGATTGAGGGGGGATCTTATAGAAACTTACAAAATTCTTAAGGGGTTGGATGCAGGAAGATTGTTCCCGATGTTGGGGAAGTCCAGAACAAGGGGTCACAGTTTAAGGATAAGGGGGAAAGTCTTTTAGGACCGAGATGAGAACGTTTTTTTTCACACAGAGAGTGGTGAATCTGTGGAATTCTCTGCCACAGAAGGTAGTTGAGGCCAGTTCATTGGCTATATTTAAGAGGGAGTTAGATGTGGCCCTTGTGGCTAAAGAGATCAGGGGGTATGGAGAGAAGGCAGGTACGGGATACTGAGTTGGATGATCAGCCATGATCATATTGAATGGCGGTGCAGGCTCGAAGGGCCGAATGGCCTACTCCTGCACCTATTTTCTATGTTTCTATATCTCTATGTCTGAAGAAGGGTCTCGATCCGAAACGTCGCCTATTCCTTTTCTCCAGAGGTGCTGCCGAACCCGCTCAGTTACTCCAGCACTTTGTGCCTGTCTTCAGTTTAAACTAGCATCTGCAGTTCCTCCCTGCACATTTTGTCTGCTCCATTGTGAAATCTCCTCTAGGTGTGCCTGCTTTGAAGAAGTTGTGCTCCTCTCTCCGACGAGAGTTCTGCGTCACCCTCTCTCGCTGCTCCCCCTCTGTGATTCCCCCCGCTCCCCAATTCTACCACCTCGTTTTAACCCAGATTTGCTAGCACGGCCGCGTGTGTTTACAGCCGCTTGCTGTGTGTTTATAGTCGTTGCATTCTGCATATCTTCCATTCATTTCTCCTAAGCACCACCTGCCTCTCTCATTCCCCTTTCCCCTGACTCTCAGTCTGAAGAAGGGTCTCGAACCCAAAACGTCACCTATTCCTTTTTTCTCCACGGTTGCTGCCTGACCCACTGAGTTGCTCCAGCACTTTATAGACAATAGACAATAGGTGCAGGAGTCGGCCATTCGGCCCTTCGAGCCAGCACCGCCATTCAATGTGATCATGGCTGATCATTCTCAATCAGGACCCCCGTTCCTGCCTTCTCCCCATACCCCCTGACTCCGCTATCCTTGAGAGCTCCTTGAAAGCTTGACTTCGTGTCTATCTGCGGTCTAATCCAGCATCTGCAGTTCCTCCCTACAGATCTTACGCAAGCCAGCCAGCTCCAAAACCTTGTGAATGCTAAATGTTTTTCCAAGGATCATTAGATTAATTTACTTAAGAAATGGAAAAGCTCTGAAAATGTTTTTGCACCTTCCAAATCTTACACAAATTATACCTGCGGCACAATTACAAGGAAAACTATGAATGTTTTTGTATTTGCATAATGCAATCATATTAGATGATTAAGACTATTTTTGTTGCAGAAGGTAGAAAGAGAACATTTGGAGTTCAGTTTCTCCACACTCAATATCTCAATCATATTCAGTATGCAAACTGCTGGTCCCGAGTGTATCGCGTTATAATAGTCACAAATTATTTCATCTGATCCTTCACATCTTGGCATTTTCCTCTTTTACTTTTTTTTACACACATAATAATTAATTCAGCGTAAGCTTCAGCTTCAAGGGGGAAGACAAATTTGCTTGGCTTGGATTCAAGCGTCGTCTGGTTCGACCGTGCACTTCTAATCAGGCCCTTGCAATTATGCAAAATTTCACAAATTAATCACCACAAACATTTGGCGGCCGTGTGAGCCACACACTGAGGCGCCCAGAGGACTAAAGATCGGCTGCCGTATCTCAAACAACTTAGACCGTTAGACATAGGAGCAGAATTGGACCATTTGGCCCATCGAGTCTACTCCGCCATTCAATCATGGCTGATCTATCCTTCCCTCTCAACCCCATTCTCCTGACTTCTCACCGTAACAGTTGACCCATTGCTAATCAAGAATCTATCCAATCTCCGCCATAAAAACACCCAATTACTTGGCTTCCACAGCCGTCTGTGGCAATGAATTCCACAAATTCACCACCCTCTGGCTAAAGAAATCGCTCCTCAATTCCATTCTATAAGGCAAGCCCTTTTATTCTGAGACTGTACCCTCTGGTCCTAAACTCTCCCGTTACTGGAAACATTCTCTCCACGTCCACTCTGTCTGGGCTTGTACTTCCATGATCCCGCTCCTCACACCAATCTCAATTATTCAGAGTCAGGGTTTCGACCTGAAACGACACCCATTCCTTCTCTCCAGAGATGCTGCCTGGCCCGCCGAGTTACTCCAGCATTTTGAGTCTATCAATTATTCACACCCACCCTGTGATTAAGTGAAGAACGGGTGCTGTTCGTACGGAGTTTGCACTCTCTCTCCCCGTGACTGACTGCGTGGGTTTTCTCCGGGTGCTCCGGGTTTCCACCCACATTCCGAAGACATGCAGGTTTGCAGGTTAATTGGCTTCTGTAAATTGTCCCTTAGGTGTGTAGAATTGAACTAGTGTATGGGTGATCATTGTTCGGCGTGGGCTCGGTGGGTCAAAGGGCCTGTTTCCATATCTCAAAACTAAACTAAACTAAACTAAACATTAACATCCACCTACTGAAAGAAGTGCACAACTGTGATGCAAGAATATGATGTCAATCCCATACTCAAACCCAGGTGACAATACTTTAATGCCTTCCAGTGTTGGTTGCAAAAACTCATCTTAGTTTAATGCGGCTTATTATTGTCACTGAGGTACTGTGAAAAGCTTTTTTGTTGCGCGCTATCCAGTCAGTGGAGAGACTATACATGATTGCAATCGAACTGCCCACAGTGTGCAAATACAGGATAAAGGGAACACCAAGTTTTGCAAGATAAAGTCTAGAAACGTCTGATTAAAGATAGGCCATTTAGAACGGAGATGAGGAAAAACATTTTCAGTCAGAGAGTTGTAAATCTGTGGAATTCACTGCCTCAGAAGGCAGTGGAAGCCAATTCTCTGAATGCATTCAAGAGAGAGCTAGATAGAGCTCTTAAGGATAGCGGAGTCAGGGGGGACGGGGAGAAGGCAGGAACGGGGTACTGATTGAGAATGATCAGCCATGATCACATTGAATGGTGGTGCTGGCTCAAAGGGCCGAATGGCCTCCTCCTGCACTTATTGTCTATTGTCTATTATCTAGTCTGAGAGTCTCCAGTGTTGTAGATGATAGGTCAGGACCGCTCTCTAGTTGGTGATAGGATGCCTGGATCTACCGTGTTATTCCAAGGGTTGTGGTGAGATTTTGAATTTTGTGGCACAGATGACACTTTGCGAATCTAAATTAAACACTTCTTCTCTCCCAAGATGACCAGCATAATCAATGATGATTCTCGCCCCAAACGCTCCCTCTTCTCCCCTTTCCCATCAGGCAAGGGTTTTGCTTGCGTGTGAAAATGTCAACCTCCAGATTCAGGTACAGTTTCTTCCCAGCTTTTATCCGGCAACTGAACCATCCGATCGCAAAGTAGAGAGCTGTCCTGACCTGACACCCACCTCATTGGAGACCCTTGGACTATCTTTAAGTTGACCTTTCTGAACGTTATCTTGCACTAAACATTCTTCTCTTTATGCTGCATCTGCGCACCATGGGCAGTTCGATTGTAATCATGTATTGACTGGATAGCACGCAACAAAAAAGCTTTTCACTGCACCTCTGTACACATAGGGCGGCACGGTGGCGCTGCGGTAGAGTTTCTGCCTTACAGCGCTTGCAGCGCCGCAGACCCAGGTTCGATCCTGACGACGGGTGCTGTCTGTACGGAGTTTGTACGTTCTCCCCGTGACCTGCGTGGGTTTTCTCCAAGATGTTCGCTTTCCTCCCACACTCCAAAGACGCGCAGGTATGTAGGTTAATTGGCTTGGTGTATGTGTAAATTGTGGATCCCTGCACATTAACACTATCCTACACACAATCGGTGGGCCGAAGGGCCTCTTTCCACGTTGTATCTCTAAACTAAACTAAACATGACTGTAATAAGCTGAACTAAACATGGATGAGTTTTTGCAACCAACACAGGAAGGAATCAAAGTCTTGTCATCTGGGTTTGAGCAAGGGATTTACATCATATTCTTACCTCACTGTTGAGCGGTTCTTTGAGTGGAATGGAATTTGACATTTTTATTGCCGTAAAACCTTCTAATGTAAATACTTAAAGGTCAGACTTCCGATCAATCAAAGGAACGCTGGAGACCTTGGGACAGGGAGATGGAGCGAGATCTTTCTCCACGAGGAAGCGCGTTTGTTTGTTTGGGAAGTTCAACAAGGAAACAATTCCGAGAAAAGAAAGAAACTGTATTTCCACTTTAGCAAACATTTGAGACAGCATCTTGCAAGAATGCAAATACAAAGCCAAATCTATCAAATGCTGTGCAAAAAAATATCAGGAGGAATGGAAACTGGAGAAGTGCTAATAGAAATCTCGCAGCAGAGTCGAGTCACAGAGTCATACAGCATTGGAAACAAGCCCTTCAGACCAACATGCCCACACCGACCAACATGTAAGGGAAAGGAAAATGAGAGATATAGACGGTGATATAGAGGGATGTAGAACAAATGAATGAGAGATATTCAAAACAACTCATGATGATAAAGGAAACAGGCCATTGATAGCTGTGGGCTAGGTGAAAACGAGTTACAGACAATGAAACTCACCAGGACGGCAGTGAAACTAGTACGACGACTTGTCCCACCTGCCTGCGATTGGCTCATATCCCTCAAAACCTGTCCTATCTATGTACCTATCTAACTGTTTCTTAAACGTTGTGATAGTCCCTGCCTAACTACCTCCTCCAGCTGCTTGTTCCATACATCCACCACCCTTTGTGTGAAAAAGTAACTCAGGTTCCTACT
This sequence comes from Rhinoraja longicauda, assembly GCF_053455715.1. Taxonomy (NCBI): domain Eukaryota; kingdom Metazoa; phylum Chordata; class Chondrichthyes; order Rajiformes; family Arhynchobatidae; genus Rhinoraja; species Rhinoraja longicauda. The sequence continues at coordinate 187,894 of NW_027601293.1, forward strand.
AAATCATTCCCCCTTCATCATATATCTACGTCCTCTGGTACTCAATTCCCCTGCTCTGGGCAAGAAACTGTGTGTGTCTACCCGATCTATTCATCTCATGATTTTATACACCTCTATAAGATCACCCCTTACCCCCCTTACCCTCCTGCGCTCCAAGGAATACAGTCCCATCCTACTCAACCTCTCCCTGTAGCTCAGATGCTCGAGTCCTGGCAACATCCTCGTAAATATTTTCTACAGCCTTTCCAGGTTGACAAACATCTTTCCGATAACATGTCAATAGACAATAGACAATAGGTGCAGGAGGAGGCCATTCGGCCCTTCGAGCCAGCGCCGCCATTCAATGTGATCATGGCTGATCATTTTCAATCAGTACCCCGTTCCTGCCTTCTCCCCGTACCCCCTGACTCCGCTATCCTTAAGAGCTCTATCTAGCTCTCTCTTGAATGCATTCAGAGAATTGGCCTCCACTGCCTTCTGAGGCAGAGAATTCCACAGATTCACAACTCTCTAACTGAAAAGGTTTTTCTTCATCTCAGTTCTAAATGGCCTACCCCTTATTCTTAAACTGTGGCCCCTTGTTCTGGACTCCCCCAACATTGGGAACATGTTTCCTGCCTCTAACGTGTCCACCCCCTTAATAATCTTATACGTTTCGATAAGATCCCCTCTCATCCTTCTATGTCGCCTAGAACTGAGCACAATATTCTAAATGCCACCTCACCAGCATCTTATGTGCAGGAAGGAACTGCAGATGCTGGACTAAACTGAAGATAGACACAAATAGCTGGAGTAACTCAGCAGGTCAGACAACACCTCTGGAGAAAACAAAAATAGGTGAAGGGTCTCGAGCAGATAACATGTTCCCAATGTTGGGGGAGTCCAGAACAAGGGGCCACAGTTTAAGAATAAGGGGTAGGCCATTTAGAACGGAGATGAGGAAGAACTTTTTCAGTCAGAGGGTGGTGAAGGTGTGGAATTCTCTGCCTCAGAAGGCAGTGGAGGCCAGTTCGTTGGATGCTTTCAAGAGAGAGCTGGATAGAGCTCTTAAGGATAGCGGAGTGAGGGGGTACGGGGAGAAGGCAGGAACGGGGTACTGATTGAGAGTGATCAGCCATGATCGCATTGAATGGCGGTGCTGGCTCGAAGGGCTGAATGGCCTACTCCTGCACCTATTGTCTATTGTCTATTGTCTATTGAGCCAAAACTTCACCCATTCCTTTTCTCCAGAGATGCTATCTGACCCGCTGAGTTACTCCAGCCGTTTGTGTCCATCTTCGTGTTATATAAGTACACGCCATGCATATCAATACAGATGGCTTCGTTAAACATCGCGTATGGGGTGTTTATCCTGAACTGTTCCAAAGAATTACCTTGGCAAAACGTAAACAATTAAATTATTGTAAAACAAGCTGATTCTACGTCACAGATCGCTAGTGTAATCCGTCACGTAAGTTAATATTCTGGCACCTCGGAACAAAGTATGGACTGTAGTTTGTACCCACAGGAGATTCCTGCATCTACTGCTAACCCCCCACTGTTTTTATTAGCCATTGTGGGGGCGGGCAATGAGTGTACTGCCACATTCACACTCCCCACACACCCAATACCAATCTCAATTATTCACGTCCGCTTGTGCTTGTGAAGAACTCCTGTTTATGCTGGAGCTGATTCCAGGGAAAGCCACACCTCGCGCTGCCTCGGCAAGGTCCGCCAGCATAATCCAGGCCCATTCTCACCCCGCTCACCCCCCTCTTCTCCCCTCTCCCATCGGGCAAGGGGTGCAGAAGTTTGTAAATGCGCACCTCTGGTTTCAGGGTGATTTCGGAAAAATTTAAAAACTGTAAAGAAGGTGGGTAGTTTGTGATCTGCTTAAACCAAGAGCTCACGTACTGGGCAAGTATGATTGGGGAAAAAGTGGTCACACAGGGACAGATTCTTCCCGGCTGTTATTGGGCAACTGAACCATCCTCTCACCGGCTAGAGTGCGGTCCCGACCTCCCATCGCCCTTTGAACTAATTTTAATTGGACTTTATCCTGCTTTAAATGTTGTACCCTTTACAATACAATACAATACAATAACAATACAATACAATACATCTTTATTGTCATTGTACAGGGGACAACGAGATTGGGAATACGCCTCACATACGACGCAATAAATTAATTAGCTAGTCAGTATAAATTTAGACAACCCAATGAAACAAAATTAGAAACAGTTTTAAAACAGAATAAAGTGTAATTAGGTCTGTGCCGGTTCACTGTGCGATGTGACCATCCGGCTCAGCAGGACCGGTTCATAGCAGCTATGGCCCTGGGGATGAAGCTGTTCCTGAGTCTGGAGGTGCGTGCGTAGAAGGCCTTGTATCGTCTGCCCGATGGTAGAAGTTCGAACGGACTATTGCAGGGGTGTGAGGAGTCTTTGTGGATGCTGGTGGCTTTTCTGAGGCATCGTGCGTTGTAGATGTCCTCTAAGGCTGGTAGCTGTGTTCCGATGGTCCTCTGAACTCTATGGACTACCCGTTCGTCTGTGCACTGTGGACGGCTTGATTGTAATCATGTATAGTTTTATCCTTTGACTGGATAGCACGCAAACGAAAGCTGTTCACTGTACCTCGGTACATGTGACTATAATAAACAAACCTAAACTAAAACTAAACGAAGGCTCTCCCCCACGTTAGTTGCATTTGTTTCTTCACCATCATGATATATCTTAATCTTTTAAATCAAAACTCCCCAACACTCTGTTAAGAAGGCAAGGGGGTATCTAAGGGACTTTGCTAAGTGGATTTTACTCTCAGAGTATAAAAAGCCTGAGTCTGAAGAAGGGTCCCGGCCCAAAAGGTCACTTATCCATGTTCTCCAGAGAAGCAGTCTTACCCGTTGAGTTACTCCAGCACTTTGTGTCTTTTTTCATAAACCACAATCCGCAGTTCATTGTCTCCCCATTCAGACTGTAGGTTTGAGTCCCATTTCCAAAACCATGAGGACAGAATTTAGAGACCATTGCACTGTTTGACTGATGACTTATGGACAGGTCCCTCCTGCCGCCAACATGGCTGTCCAAGTTGGCATATCTTAGAACAGCAAATTGACTTGTCGTTTCCAATCTTTTTGACCCCTTTCTTCTGTAACGTGGTCCTTACGCTTGGTTCTTGAAAGCACCTTGCAAACAGGACCAGGACTTTTCTAGCCTATAGCCAGGTTTGCAGGGATATGGGCCAAACGAGGGCAGGTGGAGGTGGTGCAGATGGGGCACTTTGGTCGGCATGGGCAAGTTGGGCCGAAGGTCCCTGTTTCCATGCTGTTTCCCTTTATGAATCTATGACCAGTCCACAACTTAACACTCGATCACCAAAACAGTTCATCTGGTCATTGATCTCAATACTGCTTGTGGGATGAAAATCCAGGTGAAATGGTGACTACACTTCCAAAGGTGACTACATTTCAAATGTACTTCATTGGCTGTGAAAATCATTGAGATTTCTGAGCCATTTACACATTCCAACTAAATCCCATCACTTTCATTCTTCCATTCCAAGAGATAGAGTCGTAGGGTCAGACATCATGGAAACAGGCCCTTCGGCCCAACTTGCCCACAACAACCAACATGTCCCATCTACACTAGTCCCACCTGCCTGTGTTTGGCCCATATCTATCTAAGCCTGTCCGATCCATATACCTGTCCAAATGCTTCTTAAACGTTGTGATCGTACCTGCCTCAACTATCTCCTCCAGCAGCTCATTCCATACACCCACCACCCTTTGTGTGAAATAGTTACCCCTGAAGATCCTATTAAGTACTTCCCCCTCATTAAACCTATGTCGCCTGGTTCTTGATTCCATTACACTCGGCAAGAGACTCTGTGTGTCCTCTCATAATTTTGTGCACCTCTGTAAGAACAGCCCTTATCCTCTTGGGTTCCAATGAATGGAAGCTCAACCTATCCCTACAGCTCACGCCCTCGAGTCCTGGCAAGATCCTGGTAAATCCTTTCTGCACCCTTTCCAGCTTGACAACATCTTTCCGATAACACGGCGCCCAGAACGGGGTACTGATTGAGAGTGATCAGCCATGATCGCATTGAATGGCGGTGCTGGCTCGAAGGGCTGAATGGCCTACTCCTGCAACTATTGTCTATTGTCTATTGTCTATTGAACACAATACTCTAAATGCGGCCTCACCAGCGTCTGCGACGTGACTTCCCAACTTTCTGCAGGATGACATGGGATGACATAGAAAGGTTTCAAGTGGCAACACTATGCTGACGCATCAAAAGCTGGTGACATTTGTTTTGTAATAAATATGTGTACAAATATCTTGCGCCGATCAACTAGCAAAATGTCCATCCCACACGTTTTCTTGCAAGCGTTACAATGTAAAAGACAAATACATCGCTCAGCTCCTGCCTTCCATGTACGTTATTCAGGACCTGGTGGTAAGTTAACATCTTGCTTGGAATGGCTTGCATTGAATGAAGGCAATATGCTTTCTGGACTCCAGGACTTAACAACTTGCTGTGAGGTATGCACATTTACAAGGGGGTCATTAAGATTGGAAGTTACAAACCAAGCTACTTTTCAAAACAGTGCCAATGTGGACAGCCCAGCTGGAGGGAGCAAGGAAAACCCAATGTTTCTTGTGACTAGTTGAGCAGACATTGCCAACTTGTATTATTTAATAGATACAGAAGAAGGGACAAGTTTAGGGGTAACATGAGGGGTAACTTCTTTACTCAGAGGGTGGTGGCTGTGTGGAATGAGCTTCCGGTGGAAGTGGTGGAGGCAGGCTCGATTTTATTAATTAAGAGTAAATTGGATAGGTATATGGATGGGAGGGGATTGGAGGGTTATGGTCTGAGAGCAGGTAGATGAGACTAGGTCAGAGAAAGTGGTCGGCGTGGACTGGTAGGGCCGAATGGGCCTGTTTCCGTGCTGTAATTGTTATATGGTTATATGGTTATAACTTAGGATAGACCAGACATAGATCCTGTTATATTTCATATTTTATATTTCGCTTGGGCAGCTTTCAACCCAACAGTATGATAATTGATTTCTCTAACTTCAAGTAACCCTTGCTTTCCCTCTCTCTCTCCATCCCTCCCCCACCCAAGTCGTTGTACCAGTTTCACTGCCGTCCTGGTGAGTTTCATTGTCTGTGACTCGTTTTCACCGAGCCCACAGATAACAATGGCCTGTTTCCTTTATCATCGTTACTTTTTTTGCATATCTCTCATTCATTTGTTCTACATCTCTCTTTATCACCGTCTGTATCTCTCGTTGTCCTTTCCACAAATTCACAACCCTCCGGGTGAAAAAGTTTTTTTCTCACCTCAGTTTTTAATGGCCTCCCCTGTTATTCTTAGACTGTGGTCCCTGGTTTTGGACGCCCCCAACATTGGGACCATTTTTCCTGCATCTAACTTGTCCAAGTCCTCGTTCCTCTTTCCCCTGACTCTCGGCCTGAACAAGGGGCCACAGTTTAATAAGGGGTAGGCCATTTAGAACTGAGGTGAGGAAAAACTTTTTCAGTCAGAGAGTTGTGAATCTGTGGAATTCTCTGCCTCAGAAGGCAGTGGAGGCCAATTCTCTGAATGCATTCAAGAGAGAGCTAGATAAAGCTCTTAAGGATAGCGGAGTCAGTGGGTATGGGGAGAAGGCAGGAACGGGGTACTGATTGAGAATGATCAGCCATGATCACATTGAATGGCGTTGCTGGCTCGAAGGGCCGAATGGCCTCCTCCTGCACCTATTGTCTATTGTCTATTGTCTATTGACCAGAAATGTCACCTATTCCTTTTGCCCGGGGATGGCCAGCCGTCCCACTGAGTGACTCCAACTTTCAGTGCCTATCTTTAGGTTTAAACCAGCATCTGCACTTCCTTCCCAAACAGAGGAATGATGTTTTGCCATACGCAACAGAGAAACCATCAAAGCACAAGGGGGCAGACATCCCACATCAGCCTGCTGTCAGCAACAACTCTGAGCGCTGTTTTGCTTTGTTTGAGGAGAAAGTGACTGAGGCATCTTTGCACTCGAGCCCCGTGAATAAAAGAGAACAATCGCCCAACTAAGACTTTGACCTCTGGGATGACACCAGTAATGAGCCTGCCAAAACTGTGAGTTTCATAAAAATGTCACAGTGGAGCAGGGAATGAGTTGAGCAATAAGCCTTTGAAATGAAATGATGAGTTTGTCCTCGATTTACCATTTTCAACGATATTAATTCATGAGGTCCATCAAACAGATTTAAATTTTAGTTCTAAAAAAAATAATTCATAACAACTTCGTAACCCAGAAGGAATTTTACTGACTTATAGAGTGTAAAAATTGTGGGTTTTTTTAAATGTTGAGGAGAAGATCATGAGGTAGCTTGGACCGTGAGTTTGAAATTTTGTCGTAGTCGCAGTTTAAAGGCTCAAAATTATTCTTAAAGTAATTCGGTCAAAGATGGAAGCCGGGCACCTGGCGCTGTGAGGCAGCACCTCTACCCCTGCGCCACCGTGCCGCACTAGGTGTGTCTACCTCCCTCTCCATCGGGGACCTGGGGTGGAGGGTGTTGCACCGAGGAGTCCCCTGCAACCTGTTCCTCGCGCGGTTCACGGACTCGCCAGCCGCCTGCCACTTTAGCGGGTTGGAAGAGTCTGTGTTCCACGTGTACATGGAGTGTGTGAGGTTGCAGCCCCTGTTCCAATATCTAAAGGGGCTGCTCCTTGCTTTTTGGCTGCACTTTTCACCCACCATCCTCATCTTTGGACACCCCTGTGCGTGGGGGAGAGGGTAGGGCCGATGATGTCCTGGTTGGGTTTGCTCTTGGGCCTGGCCAAGCTGGCCATCCGCGAGTCACGGCACCAGGCGGAAGAGGGCTCTGCCCAAGCCAGCTGCCTGCCCCTTTTCCGGGGTTACATCCGCGCCCGTGTGGTGTTGGAGTGGGACTATGCGCTGTCCACGGGCACCCTGGGGGATTTCCGGGACCGCTGGGCACCGCGGGGGATTGGATGTATCCTGGATGGGGATTGTAATATAATTGTATAACAGTTTCAATTGGTATATCTGTTTGTATAGTATTCTGGTGGTGGGTTCTGTTTTGGTTTTATTGTATTGTATATGTAATTTTAATTTTTGAATAAATATTTTTGATTTATAATTTATTTTTTAATAAATAGGTGTATCTACCCTTCTCCGTTGAGAGTGTGGGTTTCTGCCGCTGCAAGGCATCTCCTGCTGTGATGCATCTGCCGCTGAGCCACTGTGCTGCCCCTCACTTATTGATTATTTTCAGTTTAGAAGGTACTCTTGAATGGCTGCATCTTGCTAGCCCAGCACACTTGCACGCCTGATCCAATGCACAGAATTGATATCTCATGGACCCTTTGATGTCACATTGACCCCCCCGACCCCTTAAATTGTGCAATGAAGACTGAGACACAAACCGGCATCAGGCAGTGTAGTGCTGAGGCTCTGCGCTAAATACCTTTAGCAGGCTTTGAGCGAAGGGCGGCACGGTGGCACAGCGGACGAGTTGCAGCCTTACAGCGCTTGCAGCGCCAGAGACCCGGGTTCGATCCTGACTGCGGTTGCTGTCTGTACGGAGTTTGCTCGTTCTCCCCGTGACCACGTGGGCTTACTCCAAGATCTTCGGTTTCCCCCCACACTCCAAAGACATACAGGTTTGTAGGTTAATTGACTTGGTATAAATGTAAATTGTCTCTAGTGTGCGTAGGATAGTGCTAACGTGCGGGGATCACAGGACGGCACGGACTCGCTGGGCCGAAGGGCCTGTTTCCGCGCTGTATCTCCAAACTAATCTAAGCTAAACTGAAGACAAAGTGTGGAGCCTTCTGCCAAAGCTGTTACTGATTTCATGATGGGCACAAAATGCTGGAGTAACTCAGTGGGACAGACAGCATCTCTCGATTTGTCTGAAGAAGGGTCTCGGCCTGAGACGTCACCCATTCCTTCTATCCAGAGATGCTGCCTGTCCCGATGAGTTACTCCAGCATTTTGAGTCTATCTTCGGTGTAAACCAGCATCTGCAGTTCCTTCCTACTGACTTTAAGAGTTTTGTAATGCCTCTGATATTCACAGACAAAATAATTTATTGATTTTCCTGTGAATAAGGTTTAGAGGGAAATAGGTCAAAGGCAGACAGGTGGGGTTAGTGTAGATGGGACTCTTTGGTCGGCATGGGCAAGATGGGCCAAATGGCCTGTTTTTGTGCTGTATGACTATGTAAATGTTTAAAAATTAAAAAGAATTTAAAACATGAAATTAAAGCAAAATAAGAAGAAACATAAACTTGCTTAGTCCTTCGTCTCCTAACCTACAGCTGTGGAATTGCCATTGAAGGTAATGGCGTCTCAGATCTCGCACTAGGTTTGACAGGTACAAGATTTAAGAGGTGGTGCCTTAGCATAACAAGGGTGTTGGCAGAGCTGGCCCCTCCGAACTTTCTGCAAGTCCCTGGGCTCACGGTGGAGAAAGGTAGACATGTCCAGGGCTTAATTTAACCTGAATGGGCAATCTTTAGACTTTAGACACACAGTACGAAAACAGGCCCTTGGCCCACCGAGTTCGCACCGATCAGTGATCTCCGTACAGTAGCACCATCCTACAAACTAGGGACAGTTCACAAATGTCTTTAATCGAAGCCAATTAGCCCACAGACCTGCATGTCTTTGGAGAGTGGAAGCAAACCGGAGCACCCGGAGAAAACCCACGCGGTCACGTGGAGAATGTACAAACAGGGAGAATGTACAAACTCCGTACAGACAGCACCCATAGTGAGGATCGAACCAGCAACTCTACCGCTGCGCCATTGTGCTGCCCATTGGAAGTTCAGAACAACCTGTCTCAGTCAACAGGTTTCAACTCACCATCTCAGTGAGATATTGGAATTAATTGTTACAAAGCTGTATTTCAGGCAAAAGACAAATGGCTTACTGCATGTATTGCTTTACGGTAATAGCCCACAAGTTGAAGTATATTGACTAGGCTTGCCAAGGAGGGGGAAAAATCTAATCTTCCTTAAACAACAGTTTCGTTTTTTTTTAGTTTAGGGATACAGCGTGGAAACAGGTCCTTCCGGCACCCACACCGTCCACACCGACCAGCGATCCCCGCACACTAACACGATCCAACACAATTTACATTTACACCAAGCCAATGAATCTACAAACCTGTACATCTTTGGTGTGCGGGTGGAAACCAACGATCTTGGAGAAAACCCACGCAGGTGATGGGGAGAACGTACAAACCCCATACAGACAAACGCCCGTAGTCAGGATCAAATCTGTGTCTCTGGTGCTGGAAGGTACCAACTCTACCGCTGCGCCACCGTGCCTCACTGTTAATACTACAATGTTAATACCAAGCTTAAAGAAATCCCCCGTCGGAACGGGAACAGCTTTTTGTTTTATTTCTGAACACTTGCCATAAATTTATTTAATAAAGCATTGAGAGTCAAATTGAACGAGATTCTGTTTCCTATTTTATTTGTGGTTAAAGGAATGGAATGGACTTAAATGGAAGTGGCTGCACTTGCAAGTCTCATTTCATTCAAGAACACTTCCCTGCAATAACCAGCGCTCCCAGCACACCGGGGGAATTAATATGATTATTTTATGGTTGCCCTGCTCCGAGCAGAGGTAAGATTTGTACAGCTACTGATGCAGAGGCACTCTGTATGCCGAGGGTTCTTTATTGCATTCAGCTGACAAAGCACAAACTATCGCAGGGAAATTTTAAATTGGTGTGAAGAGTTTTAAATGATTTGGTGAACTTCCAGGAGCCTTGCAAATCAGGTAACAACTGAAAAATAACAGTCAGACACACAGAGCAGAGTTGGTAATGGTGCCGATGCACCTGTGGTTAGTTTGCCACGCTGGGCGCAAGGTCACAGTAACTGAAAGAAAGGGTTCATTACTGAGGTGTAAAAAAAAATATTTATTGAAATTGTGCACGGAATGTTGTCACTAAATAAAGATAGCGTTATTGACATATTACAACTTCTGCAGAAGGAATAACGCAATAGAGTGGGTGACGTTTCGGGTCGAGACCCTTTTTCAGAAGAAGGGTCTCGACCCGAAATGTCACCCATTCCTTCTCTCCTGAGATGCTGCCTGACCTGCTGAGTTACTCCAGCATTTTGTGAAATAAATACCTTCGATTTGTACCGGCATCTGCAGTTATTTTCTTACACAATAGAGTGGATGTGGAGAGGATGTTTCCACTGGTGGGAGAGTCTAGGACCAGAGTTCTTAGCCTCAGAATTAAAGGACGTTCCATTAGCAAGGAAATGAGGAAGAATTTCTTTAGTCAGAGGGTGGTGAATCTGTGGAATTCATTGCCACAGAAGGCTGTGGAGGTCCAAGCCAATGGATATTTTTAAGGCAGAGGTAGATAGATTCTTGATTGGTACGGGTGTCAGGGGTTGTGGGGAGAAGGCAGGAGAATGCGGTAAGGAGGTGGAGATAGATCAGCCATGATTGAATGGTGGAGTAGACTTGATGGGCCGAATGGCCTTATTCTGATCCTATCACTTTTGAACACTGAAAGCACCAGGTATTTTTTCTCATCTGGCATTGAATTATGATAATTGTTTTTGCCTGTTCGCTATGTTGGCATAGCACCAATTTGTGTGATTAAATATGTAGGAAGGAACTGCAGATGCTGACGGAATAAATCAGCACGTCAGGCAGCATCTCTGGAGAAAAGGAATAGGTGACGTTTCGGGTTGAAACCCTTCTTCAGACTGAGAGTCAGGGGTGAGGGAAACTGGAATTATGAAAAGATACAGAACAGATCAGAGATGACCAAAGAGCCTACAGTGGTCCATCGTTAGCCTTGGAAGAGGTGATAATGAAGGGAAACAAACAGTGAAACTAGCAGAACGATTAGGATGGAGGTGGGACGGAGAGAGAGAGGGAATGCAAAGGTTATGTGAAATTAGAGATATCAATGTTCTAACCGTTGGGTTGTGAGTTGCCCAACTGGCCTCCTCTACTGTTAGAGTGAGGCCACACACAAATTGGAGGAACGGCACGTCCTACGTTGCTCGGTGGGGTCTTATTGATAATGTCCAGATCCCTTCAAAAACTGCTCAAAGAGGGTTTATACCCCGTTCCAGAGACTCGAATACTGAGCAAAGGATCTCATGGATGCTGCAGTGTTGGAAGTCGTGGAGTCATACAGTGTGGGAACAGACACTTCAGCCCACAGAGTCCTTGGTGACGCCAAATCCATCAATACCTGCATACCAATCAACTCCCCCCAGAGTTGACCAATCACCAATGGTTCAATGGTCCTACGTTGTCGCACATGCACAGCAAAGTGAAATTCCTTTGCAAAACCCACAAATGCACAGTCGCCACACTTTGGTGCCATTTACAAGGAAAAAGTCCAAAGTCCAAAGTCTGATCCACATGCTGGAAATACTGCAGCACCTCCAATCCAGGTCATAAGGTCATGTGATAGGAGTGGAATTAGGCCATTCGGACCATCAAGTCCACTCCGCCATTCAATCATGGCCGATCTACCTCCCCCTCCTAACCCCATTCTGCTGCCTGTCCCGCTGAGTTACTCCAGCATATTGTGTCTGTCTTCGGTGTAAACCAGCATCTGCAGTTCCTTCCTGCACAAGATTCACTTGCTGTATCCAAGGTTTCGTGGATAACTGCTCTATCGGGAAAAAAAACTGGCAGGCCGGGACTGCGCCCGGGCCTAAGTTGGTTGTGTGGGTTTAATGAAGACAAATCCCATTCATGCCAAACGATCTTGTTTTGAAATTCGTGCAGGAGAGACAATGGAACTGGAGTAGTCATGCGGGCATCAAGTTATTATTATTCCTGGGCTGTACTTAAGTCACAAGTGAGGCATTTTTGTTTGGAGATTTGCGATCCGCGCGATTGTCTATCCCTGGCTTTTGTGCTCTCTCCTGCCCGAACTGCAAAGCTTCCACCCACTGTTCGGACAGCTGACAGCTGGTCACGGAAGTGCCCCCCCCCACCCGCCCGCCCGCCAAAACGACACGTCGCTAATTAATAGGAATCTCTTTATTTCCCCACCGCTGTCATCCCGGACAATGATGGGAGCTGTGGAACTGTTGGGACTGTCTCTGCCCGTCACTCTCCGGGCCTAGTCACTTGCCCTACCCCCCCCCCCCCCTCCTCATTTGTATAACAAGGGCCAACAAGATGTGGAGCCGCTGATGTAATGGGCCACGTGTCTGGAGAGGGCACGAGGGGAGGGAGAAGTTGAAAGCATTTACAGCTGCAAATTTTGTTTTTACTCTCTCCCGAGGAGAAACAAAACGAGGAAAACATTGAGCCGGAAACGTACAGATGTCAAATGGATCTTCGATGTACCATCCCCTCCAACACTGCAGCGCGGTGAAGCCAAGTCCAAAGAAGAAACAATTGCCCTTTAACCCGCAGCCAAAAATGGACCGGCGTGGGCTGATCCTTGCTTTTTTTTTGCATTCATTTGCTCTCCATCACTGTCTGTATTTCTCCTTTCCCTTTCCCCTGACTCTCAGTCCGAAGAAGGGTCTCGGCCCGAAAACATCACCTGTTCCTTTACTCCAGAGATGCTGCCTGACCCGCTGAGTTATTACTCCAGATTTCTTGTGTCTGTCTTCGGTTTAAACCTGCATCTGCAGTCTGTTCCGACACAAACTGTCCTTTGCTGTTTTCTGTGATCATCGAGAGCGGCCTATTCTTCTACCAGTAGCGTCACTCTATGAAACAGCACCAGCAAATCTGGATTAATTTATCTGCATCTGAATTTTTAACAATATTTCTTTCAGGTTTCCCCCACCCCCCCCCCCCCCCCCCCCCCGCAGGAAAAATGTTAACACAATTGCAACGGTGATAATCAACGCAGAATAGGATAAAATTAAGTTAACATTTTAATAGATCGTTGTGCGAAGGTTTGGTTTTGAGGACAAATGGTGGGGTTAATGCTTTGGAACAATAGTGTGACTATCTGAGCGGTGAATGTGCCATCTGTAACATCATCCTGACATACACACATTGTGTACTGCGTTTCCGAAATGTCTCTTTCTGTGACAGATCCTTGGCGGTTCAACAAATGGAATCACATGAATACAAAACACAGTTGCTCACTGTGCACAAGTCATTTGTTTCCATGTGCAGATCGCCAAAAATGAGAGTGGAACCATTTGCACCAGCATTTTTTTAAATTGTAAGATACAGCCTGGAAATAGGCCCTTTGGCTCAGCAGGTCCTCCCTGACCACACCTGTTCTATGTCATCCTATGTCATCCTATGTCATTCTATGTCATCCCACTTTTCATTGAATGACACAGCTTTGAAACAGGCCCTTCGGCACGGCAGGTCCATGCTGACCACGTTACCTCCATGTTATCCCACTTTTCATTGTCGGATACAGCATGGAAGCAGGCCCTTCGGCCCAGCAGGTTCACGCTGACCACGCTATGCTATCCCACTTTTGACTGAAAGGTACAGCATGGCGACAGGCCCTTCGGCCCAGCGAGTCCATGCTGACTACACCAGTGCTATGTTATCCCGCACCCCCATCCAATCCTGACCCACTGGAGACAATTTCAAGAGGCCAATTGACCTACAAACCCGCACGTCATTGGGATGTGGGTGAAACCCCATGCGGTCGCAGGGAGAATGTGCAAATTCCACACAGACCGCTCCCAAAGCCGGGATCAAACCTGGATCTTAAATCGAAGGTAGACACAAAATGCTGGAGTAACTCAGTGGGTCAGGCAGCATCTCTGGAGAGAAGGAATGGGCGACGTTTCGGGTCAGGGGTGCGGACCCGGTGGGCCGAAGGACCTGTTTCCGCGCTGTACCTCTAAACTGAACTAAACAATCTGAGAGAACGTTTCAACATGTCATGTTACTTAGAATGACACCAGCAGAGATCCCTTTGAATAAAGTTCTAACAGCTACAGTCTCAGAAAGTTGAAATGTACTCCCCAAGTTTGCAATCGTCATTTGTGGACAGGTTTCTCAAGTTGAGCAGCTTGTGCTGTCAATTCATTTTTGTTTTTGCCTTTCTTAGAGATACAGTGCAAAAACCGGCACTTTGGCCCACTGCAGCAGCGTCGCCGACCACCCCGTACACGAGCACTATCCTACACTCGGGACTATTTACAACTTTACCGAAGCCAATTAACCTACGAACGAACTCCGACTGCAAAATCTGGACGATTGTGCTTTTGATCATAACTTGTAAGATTCTCCTTCTTGTTACCTCATGGAAATCTCCACAAGCAAACAATTACCATGGCAGATATCCATGGTGTTGAAGCTGAAACTGGCAGTGATCACCAAAAATATAAACCCCCAAACATCCAAACTTGAACAAAGTTCTCATTAACACAAAATAAAATGGAATACTGAGTATTTTCCATTGAATTTCCAATTTATGGGTGCACACAAATAAAGATCGCATTCTGAAGGTCTGCAATGATGGGGAGTTACAAATTGTTGGATCTTTTCCCTCGTTATGTTTAAGTCATGCTGACTCGGTGGCGCGGTGATGCAGTGGTCGAGTTGCTGCCTTCCAGCACCAGAGACCCGGGTTCAATCCTGACCACGCGTGTTTGTCTGTACGGAGTTTGTACATTCTCCCTAAAACCGCGTGGGTTTTCTCCGGGTGCTTCAGTTTCCTCCTGCATTCCAAAAGACGTGGTTTGCAGGTTAATTGTAAATTGTCTGTTGTGCCGAGAACAGAAATGGCGTATGGAGATCGCTGGTCTGCACGGACTCGGTGGGCCGAAGGGCCTGTTTCCTCGCTGTATCTCTTAACTCCTTAAGCTCATCTTCCAGAGAAACTATCTAGTAGCGTAGGAGGATGAGAGGTGATCTTATAGAGGTTTATAAGATGATGAGGGGAATAGATAAGGTAGACACACAGAGTCGTGCCCAGAGTAGAGGAATTAAGAACCAGAGGACATAGGTTTAAGGTGATGGGGGAAAGATTTAATGGGAACCTGAAAGGGTAAGAAGGGGAGAAGGCAGGAGAATGGGGTTAGGAGGGAGAGATAGGTCAGCCATGATTGAATGGCGGAGTAGACTTGATGGGCCGAATGGCCTAATTCTGCTTCTATCACTTGTGACCTTATGAACTTGTGACTCCCACTTCCACATCATTAAATAACTGCCCTGTGCCACAACAGTAGATGGACCAGCATGTGAGCTTAGTGGAAACATCTAACGGAAAATTTTACCCAGCTCATATTAGCTCACACGAGGCAAGCAACAAATGGCCTCAGAAAATTATTTAATTAACAATGGCAAGAACAGCTTAAACCTTTGAAGATCTCACACCAAGTTCAAGTCCACTTATTTTCACAGAACCATCATTTTTTAAATTAAATAGAATTATGTCCTTTCAAAACACTGATTCTGAAGATAAATCGTTTTGCTGAACATGTAAGAAATATATTCAGAAAACAGATTGTAAAATATGTGGACGAGCTAATGAATAAACCAGGGAGTAAAATTGCAGCATAATTGTTAACCCCTTCCTGCGATTCTCAACGTTATATGATGGTACTTATCCGCAGAGTCGTTCTTCCAGCCTGGTTTTAGTGGTCAAAGGGTTAAAGTTGTTTTTCATTAGTTTCAGGTATGCTTTGAATGCATGAAGGATTTAGAAGTTCCAACTGATAAGAGCAGTGGAGAAATCGGTTTTACCTTTTGCAAGGTCTTGTACCCCCTTTGATCTGTGCAAATAGTTGAATTGAGTTTAGTTGAGAGACACAGCACTGAAACAGGCCCTTCAGCCCACCGGGTCCGGGCCGACCAGCGATCCCCACACGCTACCATTATCCGACATGCCAGGGAGCGACTAGGCTTGTATACACTGGAATTTAGAAGGATGAGAGGGGATCTTATCGAAACGTATAAGATTATTAAGTGGTTGGACACGTTAGAGGCAGGAAACATGTTCCCAATGTTGGGGGAGTCCAGAACCAGGGGCCACAGTTTAAGAATAAGGGGTAGGCCATTTAGAACAGAGATGAGGAAAAACTTTTTTAGTCAGAGAGTTGTAAATCTGTGGAATTCTCTGCCTCAGAGGGCAGTGGAGGCCAATTCTCTGAATACATTCAAGAGAGAGCTAGATAGAGCTCTTAAGGATAGAGGAGTCAGGGGGTATGGGGAGAAGGCAGGAACGGGGTACTGATTGAGAATGATCAGCCATGATCACATTGAATGGCGGTGCTGGCTCGAAGGGCCGAATGGCCTACTCCTGCACCTATTGTCTATTGTCTATTGTCAATTTACAATCTTTACGGAAGCTAATTAGACAGGATTTTTTTTTTTACGGCTTTGGAGTGTGGGGGGGGAAACCAAAGCACCTGGGGGAAACACACGCGGTCATGGGGAGCACATACAAACTCTGCACAGACAGCACCCGTAGTCAGGATCGAACCCGGGTCTCTGGCGCTGTAAGGCAGCAACTCTATCGCTGCGCCACCGTGCTAACATCTTGCTGCTCCTGAATTTAACAGGTGAGCTTTCTTTCCATTTTCTGGAACATCCCAAGCTTATTTTACCTTCATATCTTCATCAGTATCTCCCTGAGGTATAGTAAAAGTTACCACAGTTCAATATTAGTTTAGTTTTAGAGAGACAGCATGGAAACTAGCACTTTGGTTCCAAGTTCACCCCGTGACCGCGTGGGTTTTCTCCGGGTGCTCCGGTTACCTCCCACACTCCACAGGCGTACAGGTTTATAGGTTAATTAGCTCTGGTAAAAGCTGTAAATCGCCACCAGTGTGAAGGATGGCGTTAGTATACGGGGTGATCACTGGTCGGCACAGACTCGTTGGGCAGAAGGGCCAGTTTCCACGCCACTTCTCTAAAGTCTAAAATCTCTAAAGTCTAAAGTCTGCAACCTAGGTCGGAATAAGCTCAAGATAACCATTAAAGAACAGCTCGAAGGTATCACAAGATGCTGGGGTAACTCAGCGGGTCAGGCAGCATCTAGGAGAGAGGGAATGGGTGACGTTTCGGGTCGAGACCCTTCTTTAGACTGAAGCATCTCTCCTAGATGCTGCCTGACCCGCTGAGTTACTCCAGCATTTTGTGGTACTTTCGATTTGTACCAGCATCTGCAGTTATTTTCCTATTAAAGAACAGCTAATGAGTTGAAAAGACCTTACTAAATATTTCCAATAAATGCAACCCACAGAACCCAAATGGTATAATTTTGTTCACCATTAGTGTAATCCTTGGTTCCTATCATGGCATCAGAAGTGGTGGGGTCATAACCATGATACATTTATGATCACACACACAGGCTAATGGAGGCTGGCTCCTTCTAAGTTCAGCCACATTTTATTCTAACCACAAAGGTATAGCTTAGCTAACTCAGGAAGAACAGCCCACAATAGAAATGCTTGAGGACTTTAATAGTTTTATAATTTCACTCAATCTTCATTCTATCTTGGCAGATTATTACAGTTCAGGGAAATTTGAGGTTGCCAACATTTTAAGATATCGTCTGAAGGCTGTAACAGTATCTTTATAATAAAGTGAACTAAATCTGTAAAAATAACCCAGCAATTCTCCATTGTTCGAAAGAGATTAACTTTCAATACAGAAGCTGTCCTGTGAATCGGAATGGAAAGGTCACTAACCAGGGTACATCAATTTGAGCTAATTGGTGGAAGAGTAAGTGGGGAATTAAGAATAAGAAAGGGCGAGATGGTGGCGCAGCGGTAGAGTTGCTGCTTTACAGCACCGGAGAACCCGGGTTCAATCCTGACCATGGGTGCTGTCTGCACGGAGTTTGTACGTTCTCCCCATGACCTGCTTGGGTTCTCTCCAGGATCTCTGGTTTCCTCCTACACTCTAAAGAAGTGCAGGTTTGTAGGTTAATTGGCTTGGTCGAATCGTTAATAGTACCTATTGTGTGTAAAATAGTGTTAATGTGCAGGGATCGCTGGTTGGCACGGACTCAGTGGGTCGAAGGGCCTGTTTCTGTGCTGTACCCCTAAGCTAAACTAAAAATAGTTTTAAGGCAACGAGAAGTGGAGGTCTGGAACTTACTGCTTGAAAGGATGACGGAGAAAGAGTTAAAAGGTACCTGGAAGGCCATTTGATGAGTCAGAACCTGCCAGGCAAATGACTAAGAGCTGGAAAGCCTGCGTTTCCTTATTAAACCAGTTTTGTTTTCAGTTTTCACTTTAGTTTAGTTTTATAGATAAATAGGCCCTTCGGCCAACTGAGCCCATGCCAACCAATGATCACCCATTGACTAGTAAAACAAGCAATGTCACAATACACAGGCTTAACAACAATGTATATTGGAATTTTGAAATGCACGTTTGACCAAAAATAGAAGATATTTTCTCTTCTTTGTTTTCTTTGTAAACCTTTCACTCCAGCGTTATCTGAGACAATTAGACGTTAAAAAGTAACAAACTATGTGATTTGTTGATAACATTCATTTTACTATCAGTTGACACCAGTTGCTTTGCATTGGTAAACAAAGCATAGCAATTGCAACCAGCAGAAGATTGGTCCCAATCCGACTTATTGTTGAGTTGACTTGTCATTGAGGAATTGCTGATGTCGTATGTGATTCCTCCATTGGGAATGTGCTTGGCGCCATCAACTGCGTCCATTGATGTCCTGATGTCCTGCATCCTGATGTCGTATGTGATTCCTCCATTGGGAATGTGCTTGGCGCCATCAACTGCGTCCATTTTGGGGAGACCAGGCCACAGTTGCCTGCCCGAAGGCTCGTCGGTGCGCGGGACCGGAGACCTGCCCCAAGGCTCAGTGGCATCGGGACCCCCGCCCAAAGGCTTGTCGGTCGGCAGCATCGGGGGACCTGCCACCGGCTTGTTGGGGCATGCATGTAGGCTCGCCGTTTCGTCGACCCGAAACATCGCCAATCCCTTCTCTCCAGAGATGCTGCCTGTCTTGCCGAGTTACTCCAGCATTTTGTGTCTCTCTTGGGATAAACGTTTCAATGGGCCACTTGTAAATCTGCCAATTCCGAGTTTGTGCAGAATAGAAGATGTACACAAGTAATTTACTTCCCGCAGGTATCAGTGGCATGGAAATTTCCTGGAAAAAGACAACATCTTGCCAGGGGAAATTGAGATTAGAGTGGCGCAGGAAACATAAGCACTTTTCACTGAGCCTGATAACTGTGGTTGTTAGAAAACCATCACTGTTCATTATTCACTTGGATTTCACCGTGTTTGCTGCAATTATAGATCAGCAAAGCGAGGCAAGTTCAGAAAGCTTCTTCTCGTCCACTGCCTGAAAATTGTGCAAATTAACACAATTAAGCAATTTTCCTTCATTAAGCAACTAGTCATTATCCCCTCTATAATATGGGCTCTGCGACTGCCAAGCAGATTCCCCCTGCAGCTCTGTTCAAATTATCAGCAGCAGCGTCAACAGAACCACCAGCTATTCCAAGAATCAGATTTACACCAGCAGAGCAAGTTAATTGTACTTAGAGTAAAATAAAATAATGTCACCCGACGTTGCTGTGCATTAGGAAACCGCAGCTCAAGGTATGCAGTTAAGGGCGGCACGATGGCGCTGCGGTAGAGTTGCTGCCTTACAGGGCCTACAGCGCCAGAGACCCAGGTTCAATCCTGGCAATGGGCGCTTGTCTGCACGGAGTTTGTACGTTCTCCCCGTGACCTGCGTGGGTTTTCTCCGGGTGCTCCGGTTTCCTCCCACACTCCAAAGACGTACAGGTCTGTAGGTCACTTGGCTTGGTATAATATTGTAAAATATTGTCCCTAGTGTAGGATGGTGTTAATGTGCGGGGACCACTGGCCGGTGCGGACTCGGTGGGCTGAAGGGCCTGTTTCCGCGCTGTATTTCCAAACTAAACTAATCTAAATTAAACTAAACTGAACTAAATGCATCACAGCACAACGTGGCAGTTCAATTATCTCTTTGGTGTGCTCAACAAACATGCTTGCTTTCTATCTCACGTTTTCCTAATGTTCCAGCTGTGTATTGAATTGACACTGATCATATCAGAAGAGTTAGCGTGAGGAAATGCAGATGCTGGAATCTTGAGCAAAATACACTAAGTGCTGGGGTAACTCAGCGGGTCAGGCAGCATCTCAGGAGGAATAGGACAGGTGACGTTTCAGTGAGCGACTGATTCTGTTAACGGGGAGATGTGAGAGAAACCTCCCCTTCATGATTTCCCCCTACTGTAATCAGCCTGAAGAAGAGTCTTTCTCATTCAAATAAGGTCGTAAAGTCATAAGCGATAGGAGAAGAATTAGGCCATTCGGCCCATCACGTCTACTCCGCCATTCAATCATGGCTGATCTAGGCGGCATGGTGGCGCAGCGGTAGAGTTGCTGCCTTACAGAGAATGCAGCGCCGGAGACTCAGGTTAGATCCTGACTACGGGCGCCGTCTGTACGGAGTTTGTACGTTCTCCCCGTGACCTGCGTGGGTTTTCTCCGAGATCTTCGGTTTTCTCCCACACTCCAAAGATGTACAGGTATGTAGGTTAATGACTACACCCTAGTGGGTGTAGGATAGTGTTAATATGCGGGGATCGCTGGGCGGCGCGGACTCAGTGGGCCGAAGGGCCTGTTTCCGCGCTGTATCTCTAAATCTAAACAAAATCTAAATCTATCTCTCCCTCCTAACCCCATTCTCCTGCCTTCTCCCCATAACCATTGACACCCGCACTAATCAAGAATCTATCTATCCCTGCCTTAAATATGGCCACTGACTTGGCCTCCACAGCCTTCTGTGGCAAAGAATTCCACAGATTCAACACCCTCTGACTGAAGAAATTCCTCCTCCTCCTTCCTATAAGAATGTCCTTTAATTCCGAGGCTGTGACCTCTAGTCCTAGACTCTCCCACTAGTGGAAACGTCCTCTCCACATCCAATCTAACCAAGCCTTTGAAGTCTCACTTACTTGAGTAGGAGCACATTAAGTTGCTCCAGGCATTGACAGCTACAACACAGAGAGCCCAAATACTAAATGTATCCAACTTCTGTCTAGGGCCATGGTAAAATGCTCCGACTTCAACGATGAATCCACACACACTATGGATGGTCAGTTGTTCTCTATTTCCAGGCATGGAATACAAAGGCATGGAAGTCCAGGACACATTGATGCTTGTTCTAGAGCAAGCTGACCATTCTCCATTGACACAAAATGTAAGAGTAACTCAGCGGGACAGGCAGCATCCGGATAGATGGAATGGGTGACGTTTCGGGTCGAGACCCTTCATCAGCGTTTTGACCCGAAACGTCACCCATCTCTCGATTTGTCTGAAGAAGGGTCTCGGCCTGAGACGTCACCCATTCCTTCCCTCCAGAGATGCTGCCTGTCCCACTGAGTCACTCCAACACTTTGTGTCTATCTTTGGTGTAAACCAGCATCTGCTTTCACCCCAGCGGAATGAATATTGACTTCTCTAACATCAAGTAACCCTTGCTTTCCCTCTCTCTCCATTCCTCCCCCGTTCCCAGTTCTCTGACTAGACTGACTGTCCTCGTTTGCATTTTATCTCTGTTTGCTTCGTTGTTATCTTCTCCGAGCTAACCATGATCCATTCTACATTTTCCTTGATCCCCATCCCCTTTGTCTTGTTTTCACACCTTCACTTCCTTATCTCTGTGTGACTGCTGCTGTGACACACTGATGGATAACTGCCGTGTCTCTAGAGAAGATAGACACAAAATGCGTCTCCCCTGACTCAGTCTGAAGAAGGGTCTCGACCCGAAAAGTCACCCATTCCTACTCCGCGGAGATGCTGCCTGTCCCGCTGAGTTACTCCAGCATTTTGTGTCTGTCTGCTTGATAGACAAGCCAGTTATCCATCAGCTCGATGGGGATGTCACGGCAGCAGTCATTTGAAGGTTGAGTCTAAACAAAAACAACAGTAAACTTTTAACAAGCGATAGGGAGGTAATAGGAACTGTAAAATGTGAAGTATTTCTGTTTGGAACGGACAAACTTGTTGATGGATTGAACTTGAATTACAATATTGATTAGAGAATATTTGGTTAGATCTGAATTTTGTATTTCCACATTATATTTGCAAATAGAGTTATCAGGCAACTGCACCATCCTATCAACAACTAGAGAGCGGTCCTGAGCTGCCATCGACCTCATTGGAGACCCTCTGACTAGATTTAATCGGACTTTACCTTGCACTAAACTCTGTTCTGTTGATCCGGCATCTGTACACTCTGGTTGGCTTGATATAGTCTTGTATAGTCTTTCCGCTGACTGGATAGCACGCAACAGAAAGCTTTTCACTGTACTTCAGTACACGTGACGGCCCCATAGCAGAAGTGTCCACGACACTGGGCTGGAAACTGGAAGTGTCCTGAGCTAATTCTGCTACCACCATCGTCTACTGGACAAGGGATGGCTCACACTGATTGTTGCCGGAAGCTTGCGCCCTTTTCAGGACGAGCAATGATAGTGATGTAACATTTGAATGATGGGCACGGAAGAAGAAGAGGTACACGTGACTATAAACTTTTAAAAAAATGTAAAACAATTATCCCAAGTGTAGTGTAAGAAAATAACTGCAGATGCTGGTACAAATCGAAGGTATTTATTCACAAAATGCTGGAGTAACATTGAAACATAGAAACATAGAAAATAGGTGCAGGAGTAGGCCATTCGGCCCTTCGAGCCTGCACCGCCATTCAATATGATCATGGCTGATCATCCAACTCAGTATCCTGTACCTGCCTTCTCTCCATACCCCCACAAGGGCCACATCTAACTCCCTCTTAAATATAGCCAATGAACTGGCCTCAACTACCCTCTGTGGCAGAGAATTCCACAGATTCACCACTCTCTGTGTGGAAAAAAAACTTTCTCATCTCGGTCCTAAAAGACTTCCCCCTTATCCTTAAGGTGTGACCCCTTGTAACTCAGCAGGTCTGGCAGCATCTCAGGAGAGAAGGAATGGGTGGCGTTTCGGGTCGAGATGTGATCAGTGTAGGATGATGTTAATGTGCAGGGATCGCAGGTCGGTGCGGACTAGGTGGGCCGAAGGGCTTGTTTCCACGCTAAACGTTTATTTCTAAACTAAACTAAACTAAACTAACCAAGAGTTAGAAAGAATGCAAATGGCTTGCAGCAGGAAATTAGGAAAAATTATGAGAAGCTTAGATATTCATAGCTATTCAAACACTTTGTGTTTTTGTTTTGCAAGCCAGCATGTCTTGTGTCTACATCCACTCCACCACAGCTTGGATTTTACAAAGTGCAGTAGTGCTTTATATCATCACATATGTTGATTGTTAGCACAGTGAAATTCTTTTCGTCACAAACAGTCCAGTAGACTATCCCCATAATGTAAATCCCCGATCCGTGAGTATACAGGAATAATCCACCGAGCTGCATACAGGAGAGCCGTGTTTTGGCGCCATGATCAAACTCCAGTAGACTATCACCATAATGTAGGTACAGCAGGCAGTGAAGAAAGCCAATGGAATGTTGGCCTTCATAACAAGAGGAGTTGAGTATAGGAGCAAAGAGGTCCTTCTGCAGTTGTACAGGGCCCTAGTGAGGCCGCACCTGGAGTACTGTGTGCAGTTTTGGTCTCCAAATTTGAGGAAGGATATTCTTGCTATTGAGAGCGTGCAGCGTAGGTTTACTAGGTTAATTCCCAGAATGGCGGGACTGTCATATGTTGAAAGACTGGAGCGACTAGGCTTGTATACACTGGAATATAGAAGGATGAGAGGGGATCTTATGGAAACATATAAGATTATTAAGGGGTTGGGCACGTAAGAGGCAGGAAACATGTTCCCAATGTTGGGGGAGTCCAGAACCAGGGGCCACAGTTTAAGAATAAGGGGTAGGCCATTTAGAACGGAGATGAGGAAACACTTTTTCAGTCAGAGAGTTGTGAATCTGTGGGATTCTCTGCCTTGGCAGTGGAGACCAATTCTCTGAATGCATTCAAGAGAGAGCTAGATAGAGCTCTTAAGGATAGCGGAGTCAGGGGGTATGGGGAGAAGGCAGGAACGGGGTACTGATTGAGAATGATCAGCCATGATCACATTGAATGGTGGTGCTGGCTTGAAGGGCCGAATGGCCTCCTCCTACACCTATTGTCTATTGTCTATTGTCTATTGTCTATTGTCCAAGCTCTGGCTATTATGACCGGTGCATGTTCTTGGCAAGTCCCAAGCAAAGATAATAGAGCAGAGCAAGATAGACAACTCGACCCTAAAATCCGTAGTA